>NW_027275068.1:0-69751 GCF_030028105.1 Mobula birostris
ACTTTGTTGTCTTGATGTCTAGAGGCATGAAACAACTTTCAGTCATCTCAGAATCATGTGGGAAGTTAACCTAAGGTGTTTGCATTAGGTTTACACTAAGTACTTTGGTTAAAAATTGAAATGTATAGTATTTGTATTGTCAAAGCATTGGAAGCACTGAGAAAAGAACTTTTTTGTCGATGAGCAGAGGCATGAAACTACTTTCAAACTACTCATAATCATGTGGGAAGTTAACCTAAGATGTTTTTATTAGGTTTCCAGTAAGTAGTTTGGTGTAAATTTCAAATGTATAATACTTTTAATGTCAAAGCACTCTAATCTCTGAGAAATCAACTTTTTTGTCTCTATGTACAGAGGCATGAAACAACTTGCAGACATTTCAGAATCACTTGGGAAGTTAACCAAAGGTGTTTCCATTAGGTTTGCAGTCAGGACTTTTCAGTACAATTTAAGTGTATACTACTGTTACGTCAAAGCATTGTATGCACTGAGAAAACAACTTTTTTGTCTTAATGTCTAAAGGCATGAAACAACTTTCAGTCATCTCAGAATCATGTGGGAAGTTAACCTAAGATGTTTCCATTAGGTTTGCAGTAAATACTTTGGTGTAAAATTGAAATGTATACTCTTTGTATTGTCAAAGCATTGTATGCACTGAGATAACAACTTTGTTGTCTTGATGTCTAGAGGCATGAAACAACTTTCAGTCATCTCAGAATCATGTGGGAAGTTAACCTAAGGTGTTTCCATTAGGTTTACACTAAGTACTTTGGTTAAAAATTGAAATGTATACTATTTGTATTGTCAAAGCATTGGAAGCACTGAGAAAAGAACTTTTTTGTCGATGAGCAGAGGCATGAAACTACTTTCAAACTACTCATAATCATGTGGGAAGTTGAACTAAGGTGTTTCCATTAGGTTTGCAGTAAGGACTTTGGTGTAAAATTCAAATGTATAATACTTTTAATGTCAAAGCACTCTATTCTCTGAGAAATCAACTTTTTTGTCTTTATGTACAGAGGCACGAAACAACTTGCAGACATTTCAGAATAATGAGGGAAGTTAACCAAAGGTGTTTCCATTAGGTTTGCAGTAAGTACTTTGGTGTAAAATTGAAATGTATACTCTTTGTATTTTCAAAGCATTGTATGCACTGAGATAACAACTTTTTTGACTTTATGTACAGAGGCATGAAACAACTTGCAGACATTTCACAATCATGTGGGAAGTTAACCTAAGCAGTTTCCATTAGGTTTGCAGTAAGTACTTTGCTTTAAAATTGAAATGCATACTCTTTGTATTGTCAAAGCATTGTAAGCACTGAGATAACAACTTTTTTGTCTTGATGTCTAGAGGCATGAAACAACTTGCAGACATTTCAGAATCATTTGGGAAGTTAACCTAAGGTGTTTCCATTAGGTTTGCAGTAAGTGCTTTGGTGTAAAATTGAAATGTATACTCTTTGTAGTTTCAAAGCATTGTATGCACTGAGATAACGACTTTTTTGTCTTGATGTCTAGAGGCATGAAACAACTTTCAGTCATCTCAGAATCATGTGGGAAGTTAACCTAATGTGTTTCCATTAGGTTTGCACTAAGTACTTTGGTGTAAAATTGAAATGTATACTATTTGTATTGACAAAGCATTGTATGCACTGAGATAACAACTTTGTTGTCTTAATGTATAGAGGCATGAAAAAACTTTCAAACTGCTCATAATCATGAGGGAAGTTAACCAAAGGTGTTTCCATTAGGTTTGCAGTCAGGACTTTTCAGTACAATTTAAGTGTATACTACTGTTACATCAAAGCATTGTATGCACTGAGATAACAACTTTTTGTCTTAATGTCTAAAGGCATGAAACAACTTTCAGTCATCTCAGAATCATGTGGGAAGTTAACCTAAGGTGTTTCCATTAGGTTTGCAGTAAGTACTTTGGTGTAAAATTGAAATGTATACTATTTGTATTTTCAAAGCATTGTGTGCACTGAGATAACAACTTTTTTGATTTTATGTACAGAGGCATGAAACAACTTGCAGACATTTCAGAATCATGTGCGAAGTTAACCTAAGCTGTTTCCATTAGGTTTGCAGTAAGTACTTTGGTGTAAAATTGAAATGTATACTCTTTGTATTTTCAAAGCATTGTATGCACTGAGATAACAACTTTTTTGTCTTGATGTCTAGAGGCATGAAACAACTTTCAGTCATCTCAGAATCATGTGGGAAGTTAATCTAAGGTGTTTCCATTAGGTTTGCACGAAGTACTTTGGTGTAAAATTGAAATGTATACTATTTGTATTGTCAAAGCATTGGAAGCACTGAGAAAAGAACTTTTTTGTCTTGACGAGCAGAGGCATGAAACTACTTTCAAACTACTCATAATCATGTGGGAAGTTAACCTAAGATGTTTTTATTAGGTTTGCAGTAAGTAGTTTGGTGTAAATTTCAAATGTATAATACTTTTAATGTCAAAGCACTCTATTCTCTGAGAAATCAACTTTTTTGTCTTTATGTACAGAGGCATGAAACAACTTGCAGACATTTCAGAATCATGTGGGAAGTTAACCTAAGGTGTTTCCATTAGGTTTGCAGTAAGTACTTTGGTGTAAAATTGAAATGCATACTATTTGTATTGACAAAGCATTGTATGCACTGAGATAACAACTTTGTTGTCTTGATGTATAGAGGCATGAAAAAACTTTCAAACTGCTCATAATCATGAGGGAAGTTAACCAAAGGTGTTTCCATTAGGTTTGCAGTCAGGACTTTTCAGTACAATTTAAGTGTATACTACTGTTACATCAAAGCATTGTATGCACTGAGATAACAACTTTTTTGTCTTAATGTCTAAAGGCATGAAACAACTTTCAGTCATCTCAGAATCATGTGGGAAGTTAACCTAAGGTGTTTCCATTAGGTTTGCAGTAAGTACATTGGTGTAAAATTGAAATGTATACTATTTGTATTGTCAAAGCATTGGAAGCCCTGAGAAAAGAACTTTTTTGTCTTGATGAGCAGAGGCATGAAACTACTTTCAAACTACTCATAATCATGTGGGAAGTTGAACTAAGGTGTTTCCATTAGGTTTGCACTAAGTACTTTGGTGTAAAATTCAAATGTATAATAATTTTAATGTCAAAGCACTTCTAATCTCTGAGAAATCAACTTTTTTGTCTTTATGTACAGAGGCATGAAACAACTTTCAGTCATCTCAGAATCATGTGGGAAGTTAACCTAAGGTGTTTCCATTAGGTTTGCAGTAAGTACTTTGGTGTAAAATTGAAATGTATACTCTTTGTATTGTCAAAGCATTGTATGCACTGAGAGAACAACTTTTTTGTCTTGATGTCTAGAGGCATGAAACAACTTTCAGTCATCTCAGAATCATGTGGAAAGTTAACCTAAGGTGTTTCCGTTAGATTTCCACTAAGTACTTCGGTGTAAAATTGAAATGTATACTATTTGTATTGTCAAAGCATTGTATGCACAGAGATAACAACTTTGTTGTCTTGATGTCTAGAGGCATGAAACAACTTTCAGTCATCTCAGAATCATATGGGAAGTTAACCTAAGGTGTTTGCATTAGGTTTACACTAAGTACTTTGGTTAAAAATTGAAATGTATACTATTTGTATTGTCAAAGCATTGGAAGCACTGAGAAAAGAACTTTTTTGTCGATGAGCAGAGGCATGAAACTACTTTCAAACTACTCATAATCATGTGGGAAGTTGAACTAAGGTGTTTCCATTAGGTTTGCAGTAAGGACTTTGGTGTAAAATTCAAATGTATAATACTTTTAATGTCAAAGCACTCTATTCTCTGAGAAATCAACTTTTTTGTCTTTATGTACAGAGGCACGAAACAACTTGCAGACATTTCAGAATAATGAGGGAAGTTAACCTAAGGTGTTTCCATTAGGTTTGCAGTAAGTACTTTGGTGTAAAATTGAAATGTATACTCTTTGTATTTTCAAAGCATTGTATGCACTGAGATAACAACTTTTTTGTCTTGATGTCTAGAGGCATGAAACAACTTGCAGACATTTCAGAATCATTTGGGAAGTTACCCTAAGGTGTTTCCATTAGGTTTGCAGTAAGTGCTTTGGTGTAAAATTGAAATGTATACTCTTTGTAGTTTCAAAGCATTGTATGCACTGAGATAACGACTTTTTTGTCTTGATGTCTAGAGGCATGAAACAACTTTCAGTCATCTCAGAATCATGTGGGAAGTTAACCTAATGTGTTTCCATTAGGTTTGCACTAAGTACTTTGGTGTAAAATTGAAATGTATACTATTTGTATTGACAAAGCATTGTATGCACTGAGATAACAACTTTGTTGTCTTAATGTATAGAGGCATGAAAAAACTTTCAAACTGCTCATAATCATGAGGGAAGTTAACCAAAGGTGTTTCCATTAGGTTTGCAGTCAGGACTTTTCAGTACAATTTAAGTGTATACTACTGTTACATCAAAGCATTGTATGCACTGAGATAACAACTTTTTTGTCTTAATGTCTAAAGGCATGAAACAACTTTCAGTCATCTCAGAATCATGTGGGAAGTTAACCTAAGGTGTTTCCATTAGGTTTGCAGTAAGTACTTTGGTGTAAAATTGAAATGTATACTATTTGTATTTTCAAAGCATTGTGTGCACTGAGATAACAACTTTTTTGATTTTATGTACAGAGGCATGAAACAACTTGCAGACATTTCAGAATCATGTGCGAAGTTAACCTAAGCTGTTTCCATTAGGTTTGCAGTAAGTACTTTGGTTTAAAATTGAAATGCATACTCTTTGTATTGTCAAAGCACTGTATGCACTGAGATAACAACTTTTTTTGTCTTGATGTCTAGAGGCATGAAACAACTTTCAGTCATCTCAGAATCATGTGGGAAGATAACCTAAGGTGCTTGCATTAGGTTTGCACTAAGTATTTTGGTGTAAAATTGAAATGTATCCTATTTGTATTGTCAAAGCATTGGAAGCGCTGAGAAAAGAACTTTTTTGTCTTGACGAGCAGAGGCCATGAAACTACTTTCAAACTACTCATAATCATGTGGGAAGTTAACCTAAGATGTTTTTATTAGGTTTGCAGTAAGTAGTTTGGTGTAAATTTCAAATGTATAATACTTTTAATGTCAAAGCACTCTATTCTCTGAGAAATCAACTTTTTTGTCTTTATGTACAGAGGCATGAAACAACTTGCAGACATTTCAGAATCATGTGGGAAGTTAACCTAAGGTGTTTCCATTAGTTTTGCAGTAAGTACTTTGGTGTAAAATTGAAATGTATACTCTTTGTATTTTCAAAGCATTGTATGCACTGAGATAACAACTTTTTTGTCTTGATGTCTAGAGGCATGAAACAACTTTCAGTCATCTCAGAATCATGTGGGAAGTTAATCTAAGGTGTTTCCATTAGGTTTGCACGAAGTACTTTGGTGTAAAATTGAAATGTATACTATTTGTATTGTCAAAGCATTGGAAGCACTGAGAAAAGAACTTTTTTGTCTTGACGAGCAGAGGCATGAAACTACTTTCAAACTACTCATAATCATGTGGGAAGTTAACCTAAGGTGTTTTTATTAGTTTGCAGTAAGTAGTTTGGTGTAAATTTGAAATGTATAATACTTTTAATGTCAAAGCCCTCTATTCTCTGAGAAATCAACTTTTTTGTCTTTATGTACAGAGGCATGAAACAACTTGCAGACATTTCAGAATCATGTGGGAAGTTAACCTAAGGTGTTTCCATTAGGTTTGCAGTAAGTACTTTGGTGTAAAATTGAAATGCATACTATTTGTATTGACAAAGCATTGTATGCACTGAGATAACAACTTTGTTGTCTTGATGTATAGAGGCATGAAAAAACTTTCAAACTGCTCATAATCATGAGGGAAGTTAACCAAAGGTGTTTCCATTAGGTTTGC
This sequence comes from Mobula birostris, assembly GCF_030028105.1. Taxonomy (NCBI): domain Eukaryota; kingdom Metazoa; phylum Chordata; class Chondrichthyes; order Myliobatiformes; family Myliobatidae; genus Mobula; species Mobula birostris. The sequence goes on from NW_027275068.1 coordinate 5,931, forward strand.
AGTCAGGACTTTTCAGTACAATTTAAGTGTATACTACTGTTACATCAAAGCATTGTATGCACTGAGATAACAACTTTTTTGTCTTAATGTCTAAAGGCATGAAACAACTTTCAGTCATCTCAGAATCATGTGGGAAGTTAACCTAAGGTGTTTCCATTAGGTTTGCAGTAAGTACTTTGGTGTAAAATTGAAATGTATACTATTTGTATTGTCAAAGCATTGGAAGCCCTGAGAAAAGAACTTTTTTGTCTTTATGTACAGAGGCACGAAACAACTTGCAGACATTTCAGAATAATGAGGGAAGTTAACCTAAGGTGTTTCCATTAGGTTTGCAGTAAGTACTTTGGTGTAAAATTGAAAATGTATACTCTTTGTATTTTCAAAGCATTGTATGCACTGAGATAACAACTTTTTTGTCTTGATGTCTAGAGGCATGAAACAACTTGCAGACATTTCAGAATCATTTGGGAAGTTACCCTAAGGTGTTTCCATTAGGTTTGCAGTAAGTGCTTTGGTGTAAAATTGAAATGTATACTCTTTGTAGTTTCAAAGCATTGTATGCACTGAGATAACGACTTTTTTGTCTTGATGTCTAGAGGCATGAAACAACTTTCAGTCATCTCAGAATCATGTGGGAAGTTAACCTAATGTGTTTCCATTAGGTTTGCACTAAGTACTTTGGTGTAAAATTGAAATGTATACTATTTGTATTGACAAAGCATTGTATGCACTGAGATAACAACTTTGTTGTCTTAATGTATAGAGGCATGAAAAAACTTTCAAACTGCTCATAATCATGAGGGAAGTTAACCAAAGGTGTTTCCATTAGGTTTGCAGTCAGGACTTTTCAGTACAATTTAAGTGTATACTACTGTTACATCAAAGCATTGTATGCACTGAGATAACAACTTTTTTGTCTTAATGTCTAAAGGCATGAAACAACTTTCAGTCATCTCAGAATCATGTGGGAAGTTAACCTAAGGTGTTTCCATTAGGTTTGCAGTAAGTACTTTGGTGTAAAATTGAAATGTATACTATTTGTATTTTCAAAGCATTGTGTGCACTGAGATAACAACTTTTTTGATTTTATGTACAGAGGCATGAAACAACTTGCAGACATTTCAGAATCATGTGCGAAGTTAACCTAAGCTGTTTCCATTAGGTTTGCAGTAAGTACTTTGGTTTAAAATTGAAATGCATACTCTTTGTATTGTCAAAGCACTGTATGCACTGAGATAACAACTTTTTTGTCTTGATGTCTAGAGGCATGAAACAACTTTCAGTCATCTCAGAATCATGTGGGAAGATAACCTAAGGTGCTTGCATTAGGTTTGCACTAAGTATTTTGGTGTAAAATTGAAATGTATCCTATTTGTATTGTCAAAGCATTGGAAGCGCTGAGAAAAGAACTTTTTTGTCTTGACGAGCAGAGGCCATGAAACTACTTTCAAACTACTCATAATCATGTGGGAAGTTAACCTAAGATGTTTTTATTAGGTTTGCAGTAAGTAGTTTGGTGTAAATTTCAAATGTATAATACTTTTAATGTCAAAGCACTCTATTCTCTGAGAAATCAACTTTTTTGTCTTTATGTACAGAGGCATGAAACAACTTGCAGACATTTCAGAATCATGTGGGAAGTTAACCTAAGGTGTTTCCATTAGTTTTGCAGTAAGTACTTTGGTGTAAAATTGAAATGTATACTCTTTGTATTTTCAAAGCATTGTATGCACTGAGATAACAACTTTTTTGTCTTGATGTCTAGAGGCATGAAACAACTTTCAGTCATCTCAGAATCATGTGGGAAGTTAATCTAAGGTGTTTCCATTAGGTTTGCACGAAGTACTTTGGTGTAAAATTGAAATGTATACTATTTGTATTGTCAAAGCATTGGAAGCACTGAGAAAAGAACTTTTTTGTCTTGACGAGCAGAGGCATGAAACTACTTTCAAACTACTCATAATCATGTGGGAAGTTAACCTAAGGTGTTTTTATTAGGTTTGCAGTAAGTAGTTTGGTGTAAATTTGAAATGTATAATACTTTTAATGTCAAAGCCCTCTATTCTCTGAGAAATCAACTTTTTTGTCTTTATGTACAGAGGCATGAAACAACTTGCAGACATTTCAGAATCATGTGGGAAGTTAACCTAAGGTGTTTCCATTAGGTTTGCAGTAAGTACTTTGGTGTAAAATTGAAATGCATACTATTTGTATTGACAAAGCATTGTATGCACTGAGATAACAACTTTGTTGTCTTGATGTATAGAGGCATGAAAAAACTTTCAAACTGCTCATAATCATGAGGGAAGTTAACCAAAGGTGTTTCCATTAGGTTTGCAGTCAGGACTTTTTCAGTACAATTTAAGTGTATACTACTGTTACATCAAAGCATTGTATGCACTGAGATAACAACTTTTTTGTCTTAATGTCTAAAGGCATGAAACAACTTTCAGTCATCTCAGAATCATGTGGGAAGTTAACCTAAGGTGTTTCCATTAGGTTTGCAGTAAGTACTTTGGTGTAAAATTGAAATGTATACTATTTGTATTGTCAAAGCATTGGAAGCCCTGAGAAAAGAACTTTTTTGTCTTGATGAGCAGAGGCATGAAACTACTTTCAAACTACTCATAATCATGTGGGAAGTTGAACTAAGGTGTTTCCATTAGGTTTGCACTAAGTACTTTGGTGTAAAATTCAAATGTATAATACTTTTAATGTCAAAGCACTCTAATCTCTGAGAAATCAACTTTTTTGTCTTTATGTACAGAGGCATGAAACAACTTTCAGTCATCTCAGAATCATGTGGGAAGTAAACCTAAGGTGTTTCCATTAGGTTTGCAGTAAGTACTTTGGTGTAAAATTGAAATGTATACTCTTTGTATTGTCAAAGCATTGTATGCACTGAGAGAACAACTTTTTTGTCTTGATGTCTAGAGGCATGAAACAACTTTCAGTCATCTCAGAATCATGTGGGAAGTTAACCTGAGGTGTTTCCATTAGGTTTGCACTAAGTACTTTGGTGTAAAATTGAAATGTAACCTATTTGTATTGTCAAAGCATTGGAAGCACTGAGAAAAGAACTTTTTTGTCTTGACGAGCAGAGGCATGAAACTACTTTCAAACTACTCATAATCATGTGGGAAGTGAACCTAAAATGTTTTTATTAGGTTTGCACTAAGTAGTTTGGTGTAAATTTCAAATGTATAATACTTTTAATGTCAAAGCACTCTATTCTCTGAGAAATCAACTTTTTTGTCTTTATGTACAGAGGCATGAAACAACTTGAAGACATTTCAGAATCATGTGGGAAGTTAACCTAAGGTGTTTCCATTAGGTTTGCAGTAAGTACTTTGGTGTAAAATTGAAATGTATACTGTTTGTATTGACAAAGCATTGTATGCACTGAGATAACAACTTTGTTGTCTTGATGTATAGAGGCATGAAAAAGCTTTCAAACTGCTCATAATCATGAGGGAAGTTAACCAAAGCTGTTTCCATTAGGTTTGCAGTCAGGACTTTTCAGTACAATTTAAGTGTATACTACAGTTACGTCAAAGCATTGTATGCACTGAGATTAGAACTTTTTTGTCTTAATGTCTAAAGGCATGAAACAACTTTCAGTCATCTCAGAATCATGTGGGAAGTTAACCTAAGGTGCTTCCATTAGGTTTGCAGTAAGTACTTACGTGTAAAATTGAAATGTATACTATTTGTATTGTCAAAGCACTGTATGCACTGAGATAACAACTTTTTTGTCTTGATGTCTAGAGGCATGAAACAACTTTCAGTCATCTCAGAATCATGTGGGAAGATAACCTAAGGTGCTTGCATTAGGTTTGCACTAAGTATTTTGGTGTAAAATTGAAATGTATACTCTTTGTATTGTCAAAGCATTGGAAGCACTGAGAAAAGAACTTTTTTGTCTTGACGAGCAGAGGCCATGAAACTACTTTCAAACTACTCATAATCATGTGGGAAGTTAACCTAAGATGTTTTTATTAGGTTTGCAGTAAGTAGTTTGGTGTAAATTTCAAATGTATAATACTTTTAATGTCAAAGCACTCTATTCTCTGAGAAATCAACTTTTTTGTCTTTATGTACAGAGGCATGAAACAACTTGCAGACATTTCAGAATCATGTGGGAAGTTAACCTAAGGTGTTTCCATTAGGTTTGCAGTAAGTACTTTGGTGTAAAATTGAAATGCATACTATTTGTATTTTCAAAGCATTGTATGCACTGAGATAACAACTTTGTTGTCTTGATGTATAGAGGCATGAAAAAACTTTCAAACTGCTCATAATCATGAGGGAAGTTAACCAAAGGTGTTTCCATTAGGTTTGCAGTCAGGACTTTTCAGTACAATTTAAGTGTATACTACTGTTACATCAAAGCATTGTATGCACTGAGATAACAACTTTTTTGTCTTAATGTCTAAAGGCATGAAACAACTTTCAGTCATCTCAGAATCATGTGGGAAGTTAACCTAAGGTGTTTCCATTAGGTTTGCAGTAAGTACTTTGGTGTAAAATTGAAATGTATACTATTTGTATTGTCAAAGCATTGGAAGCCCTGAGAAAAGAACTTTTTTGTCTTGATGAGCAGAGGCATGAAACTACTTTCAAACTACTCATAATCATGTGGGAAGTTGAACTAAGGTGTTTCCATTAGGTTTGCACTAAGTACTTTGGTGTAAAATTCAAATGTATAATACTTTTAATGTCAAAGCACTCTAATCTCTGAGAAATCAACTTTTTTGTCTTTATGTACAGAGGGATGAAACAACTTTCAGTCATCTCAGAATCATGTGGGAAGTAAACCTAAGGTGTTTCCATTAGGTTTGCAGTAAGTACTTTGGTGTAAAATTGAAATGTATACTCTTTGTATTGTCAAAGCATTGTATGCACTGAGAGAACAACTTTTTTGTCTTGATGTCTAGAGGCATGAAACAACTTTCAGTCATCTCAGAATCATGTGGAAAGTTAACCTAAGGTGTTTCCGTTAGATTTCCACTAAGTACTTTGGTGTAAAATTGAAATGTATACTATTTGTATTGTCAAAGCATTGTATGCACAGAGATAACAACTTTGTTGTCTTGATGTCTAGAGGCATGAAACAACTTTCAGTCATCTCAGAATCATGTGGGAAGTTAACCTAAGGTGTTTGCATTAGGTTTACACTAAGTACTTTGGTTAAAAATTGAAATGTATAGTATTTGTATTGTCAAAGCATTGGAAGCACTGAGAAAAGAACTTTTTTGTCGATGAGCAGAGGCATGAAACTACTTTCAAACTGCTCATAATCATGTGGGAAGTTAACCTAAGATGTTTTTATTAGGTTTCCAGTAAGTAGTTTGGTGTAAATTTCAAATGTATAATACTTTTAATGTCAAAGCACTCTAATCTCTGAGAAATCAACTTTTTTGTCTCTATGTACAGAGGCATGAAACAACTTGCAGACATTTCAGAATCACTTGGGAAGTTAACCAAAGGTGTTTCCATCAGGTTTGCAGTCAGGACTTTTCAGTACAATTTAAGTGTATACTACTGTTACGTCAAAGCATTGTATGCACTGAGATAACAACTTTTTTGTCTTAATGTCTAAAGGCATGAAACAACTTTCAGTCATCTCAGAATCATGTGGGAAGTTAACCTAAGATGTTTCCATTAGGATTGCAGAAAGTACTTTGGAGTAAAATTGAAATGTATACTCTTTGTATTGTCAAAGCATTGGAAGCACTGAGAAAAGAACTTTTTTGTCTTGATGAGCAGAGGCATGAAACTACTTTCAAACTACTCATAATCATGTGGGAAGTTAACCTAAGATGTTTTTATTAGGTTTGCAGTAAGTAGTTTGGTGTAAATTTCAAAAGTATAATACTTTTAATGTCAAATCACTCTATTCTCTGAGAAATCAACTTTTTTGTCTTTATGTACAGAGGCATGAAACATCCTGCAGACATTTCAGAATCACGTGGGAAGTTAACCTAAGCTGTTTCCATTAGGTTTGCAGTAAATACTTTGGTGTAAAATTGAAATGTATACTCTTTTTATTGTCAAAGCATTTTATGCACTGAGAGAACAACTTTTTTGTCTTGATTTCTAGAGGCATGAAACAACTTTCAGTCATCTCAGAATCATGTGGAAAGTTAACCTAAGGTGTTTCCGTTAGGTTTCCACTAAGTACTTTGGTGTAAAATTGAAATGTATACTATTTGTATTGTCAAAGCATTGTATGCACTGAGATAACAACTTTGATGTCTTGATGTATAGAGCCATGAAACACCTTTCTAACTGCTCATAATCATGAGGGAAGTTAACCTAAGATGTTTTTATTAGGTTTGCAGTAAGTAGTTTGGTGTAAATTTCAAATGTATAATACTTTTAATGTCAAAGCACTCTATTCTCTGAGAAATCAACTTTTTTGCCTTTATGTACAGAGGCATGAAACAACTTGCAGACATTTCAGAATCATGAGGGAAGTTAACCTAAGGTGTTTCCATTAGGTTTGCAGTAAGTACTTTGGTGTAAAATTGAAATGTATACTCTTTGTATTTTCAAAGCATTGTATGCACTGAGATAACAACTTTTTTGTCTTGATGTCTAGAGGCATGAAACAACTTTCAAACTACTCATAATCATGTGGGAAGTTGAACTAAGGTGTTTCCATTAGGTTTGCAGTAAGGACTTTGGTGTAAAATTCAAATGTATAATACTTTTAATGTCAAAGCACTCTAATCTCTGAGAAATCAACTTTTTTGTCTTTATGTACAGAGGCACGAAACAACTTGCAGACATTTCAGAATAATGAGGGAAGTTAACCTAAGGTGTTTCCATTAGGTTTGCAGTAAGTAGTTTGGTGTAAAATTGAAATGTATACTCTTTGTATTTTCAAAGCATTGTATGCACTGAGATAACAACTTTTTTGTCTTGATGTCTAGAGGCATGAAACAACTTTCAAACTGCTCATAATCATGAGGGAAGTCAACCAAAGGTGTTTCCATTAGGTTTGCAGTCAGGACTTTTCAGTACAATTTAAGTGTATACTACTGTTACGTCAAAGCATTGTATGCACTGAGATAACAACTTTTTTGTCTTAATGTCTAAAGGCATGAAACAACTTTCAGTCATCTCAGAATCATGTGGTAAGTTAACCTAAGATGTTTCCATTAGGATTGCAGTAAATACTGTGGAGTAAAATTGAAATGTATACTATTTGTATTGTCAAAGCTTTGGAAGCACTGAGAAAAGAACTTTTTTGCCTTCATGAGCAGAGGCATGAAACTACTTTCAAACTACTCATAATCATGTGGGAAGTTGAACTAAGGTGTTTCCATTAGGTTTGCACTAAGTACTTTGGTGTAAAATTCAAATGTATAATACTTTTAATGTCAAAGCACTCTAATCTCTGAGAAATCAACTTTTTTGTCTTTATGTACAGAGGCATGAAACATCCTGCAGACATTTCAGAATCACGTGGGAAGTTAACCTAAGCTGTTTCCATTAGGTTTGCAGTAAATACTTTGGTGTAAAATTGAAATGTATACTCTTTTTATTGTCAAAGCATTTTATGCACTGAGAGAACAACTTTTTTGTCTTGATTTCTAGAGGCATGAAACAACTTTCAGTCATCTCAGAATCATGTGGAAAGTTAACCTAAGGTGTTTCCGTTAGGTTTCCACTAAGTACTTTGGTGTAAAATTGAAATGTATACTATTTGTATTGTCAAAGCATTGTATGCACTGAGATAACAACTTTGATGTCTTGATGTATAGAGCCATGAAACACCTTTCTAACTGCTCATAATCATGAGGGAAGTTAACCTAAGATGTTTTTATTAGGTTTGCAGTAAGTAGTTTGGTGTAAATTTCAAATGTATAATACTTTTAATGTCAAAGCACTCTATTCTCTGAGAAATCAACTTTTTTGCCTTTATGTACAGAGGCATGAAACAACTTGCAGACATTTCAGAATCATGAGGGAAGTTAACCTAAGGTGTTTCCATTAGGTTTGCAGTAAGTACTTTGGTGTAAAATTGAAATGTATACTCTTTGTATTTTCAAAGCATTGTATGCACTGAGATAACAACTTTTTTGTCTTGATGTCTAGAGGCATGAAACAACTTTCAGTAATCTCAGAATCATGTGGGAAGTTAACCTAAGGTGTTTCCATTAGGTTTGCACTAAGTACTTTGGTGTAAAATTGAAATGTATACTATTTGTATTGACAAAGCATTGTATGCACTGAGATAACAACTTTGTTGTCTTGATGTATAGAGGCATGAAAAAACTTTCAAACTGCTCATAATCATGAGGGAAGTTAACCAAAGGTGTTTCCATTAGGTTTGCAGTCAGGACTTTTCAGTACAATTTAAGTGAATACTACTGTTACATCAAAGCATTGTATGCACTGAGATAACAACTTTTTTCTCTTACTGTCTAAAGGCATGAAACAACTTTCAGTCATCTCAGAATCATGTGGGAAGTTAACCTAAGGTGTTTCCATTAGGTTTGCAGTAAGTACTTTGGTGTAAAATTGAAATGTATACTCTTTGTATTTTCAAAGGATTGTATGCACTGAGATAACAACTTTTTTGACTTGATGTCTAGAGGCATGAAACAACTTTCAGTCATCTCAGAATCATGTGGGAAGTTAACCTGAGGTGTTTCCATTAGGTTTGCACTAAGTACTTTGGTGTAAAATTGAAATGTAACCTATTTGTATTGTCAAAGCATTGGAAGCACTGAGAAAAGAACTTTTTTGTCTTGACGAGCAGAGGCATGAAACTACTTTCAAACTACTCATAATCATGTGGGAAGTGAACCTAAGATGTTTTTATTAGGTTTGCACTAAGTAGTTTGGTGTAAATTTCAAATGTATAATACTTTTAATGTCAAAGCACTCTATTCTCTGAGAAATCAACTTTTTTGTCTTTATGTACAGAGGCATGAAACAACTTGAAGACATTTCAGAATCATGTGGGAAGTTAACCTAAGGTGTTTCCATTAGGTTTGCAGTAAGTACTTTGGTGTAAAATTGAAATGTATACTGTTTGTATTGACAAAGCATTGTATGCACTGAGATAACAACTTTGTTGTCTTGATGTATAGAGGCATGAAAAAGCTTTCAAACTGCTCATAATCATGAGGGAAGTTACCCAAAGCTGTTTCCATTAGGTTTGCAGTCAGGACTTTTCAGTACAATTTAAGTGTATACTACAGTTACGTCAAAGCATTGTATGCACTGAGATTAGAACTTTTTTGTCTTAATGTCTAAAGGCATGAAACAACTTTCAGTCATCTCAGAATCATGTGGGAAGTTAACCTAAGGTGCTTCCATTAGGTTTGCAGTAAGTACTTACGTGTAAAATTGAAATGTATACTATTTGTATTGTCAAAGCATTGGAAGCACTGAGAAAAGAACTTTTTTATCTTGATGAGCAGAGGCATGAAACTAGTTTCAAACTACTCATAATCATGTGGGAAGTTGACCTAAGGTGTTTCCTTTAGGTTTGCACTAAGTACTTTGGTGTAAAATTCAAATGTATTATACTTTTATTTCAAAGCACTCTAATCTCTGAGAAATCAACATTTTTGTCGTTATGTACAGAGGCATGAAACAACTTGCAGACATTTCAGAATCATGTGGGAAGTTAACCTAAGCTGTTTCCATTAGGTTTGCAGTAAATACTTTGGTGTAAAATTGAAATGTATACTCTTTGTATTGTCAAAGCATTGTATGCACTGAGAGAACAACTTTTTTGTCTTGATGTCTAGAGGCATGAAACAACTTTCAGTCATCACAGAATCATGTGGAAAGTTAACCTAAGGTGTTTCCGTTAGATTTCCACTAAGTACTTTGGTGTAAAATTGAAATGTATACTATTTGTATTGTCAAAGCATTGTATGCGCAGAGATAACAACTTTGTTGTCTTGATGTCTAGAGGCATGAAACAACTTTCAGTCATCTCAGAATCATGTGGGAAGTTAACCTAAGGTGTTTGCATTAGGTTTACACTAAGTACTTTGGTTAAAAATTGAAATGTATGCTATTTGTATTGTCAAAGCATTGGAAGCACTGAGAAAAGAACTTTTTTGTCGATGAGCAGAGGCATGAAACTACTTTCAAACTACTCATAATCATGTGGGAAGTTAACCTAAGATGTTTTTATTAGGTTTCCAGTAAGTAGTTTGGTGTAAATTTCAAATGTACAATACTTTTAATGTCAAAGCACTCTAATCTCTGAGAAATCAACTTTTTTGTCTCTATGTACAGAGGCATGAAACAACTTGCAGACATTTCAGAATCACTTGGGAAGTTAACCAAAGGTGTTTCCATTAGGTTTGCAGTCAGGACTTTTCAGTACAATTTAAGTGTATACTACTGTTATGTCAAAGCATTGTATGCACTGAGATAACAACTTTTTTGTCTTAATGTCTAAAGGCATGAAGCAACTTTCAGTCATCTCAGAATCATGTGGGAAGTTAACCTAAGATGTTTCCATTAGGATTGCAGAAAGTTCTTGGGAGTAAAATTGAAATGTATACTCTTTGTATTGTCAAAGCATTGGAAGCACTGAGAAAAGAACTTTTTTGTCTTGATGAGCAGAGGCATGAAACTACTTTCAAACTACTCATAATCATGTGGGAAGTTGAACTAAGGTGTTTCCATTAGGTTTGCACTAAGTACTTTGGTGTAAAATTCAAATGTATAATACTTTTACTGTCAAAGCACTCTAATCTCTGAGAAATCAACTTTTTTGTCTTTATGTACAGAGGCATGAAAAAACTTGCAGACATTTCAGAATCACGTGGGAAGTTAACCTAAGCTGTTTCCATTAGGTTTGCAGTAAATACTTTGGTGTAAAATTGAAATGTATACTCTTTGTATTGTCAAAGCATTGTATGCACTGAGAGAACAACTTTTTTGTCTTGATGTCTAGAGGCATGAAACAACTTTCAGTCATCTCAGAATCATGTGGAAAGTTAACCTAAGGTGTTTCCGTTAGGTTTCCGCTAAGTACTTTGGTGTAAAATTGAAATGTATACTATTTGTATTGTCAAAGCATTGTATGCACTGAGATAACAACTTTGTTGTCTTGATGTCTAGAGGCATGAAACAACTTTCAGTCATCTCAGAATCATGTGGGAAGTTAACCTAAGGTGTTTCCATTAGGTTTACACTAAGTACTTTGGTTAAAAATTGAAATGTATACTATTTGTATTGTCAAAGCATTGGAAGCACTGAGAAAAGAACTTTTTTGTCGATGAGCAGAGGCATGAAACTACTTTCAAACTACTCATAATCATGTGGGAAGTTGAACTAAGGTGTTTCCATTAGGTTTGCAGTAAGGACTTTGGTGTAAAATTCAAATGTATAATACTTTTAATGTCAAAGCACTCTATTCTCTGAGAAATCAACTTTTTTGTCTTTATGTACAGAGGCACGAAACAACTAGCAGACATTTCAGAATAATGAGGGAAGTTAACCTAAGGTGTTTCCATTAGGTTTGCAGTAAGTAGTTTGGTGTTAAATTGACATGTATACTCTTTGTATTTTCAAAGCATTGTATGCACTGAGATAACAACTTTTTTGTCTTGATGTCTAGAGGCATGAAACAACTTTCAAACTGCTCATAATCATGAGGGAAGTCAACCAAAGGTTTTTCCATTAGGTTTGCAGTCAGGACTTTTCAGTACAATTTAAGTGTATACTACTGTTACGTCAAAGCATTGTATGCACTGAGATAACAACTTTTTTGTCTTAATGTCTAAAGGCATGAAACAACTTTCAGTCATCTCAGAATCATGTGGGAAGTTAACCTAAGATGTTTCCATTAGGATTGCAGTAAGTACTGTGGAGTAAAATTGAAATGTATACTATTTGTATTGTCAAAGCATTGGAAGCACTGAGAAAAGAACTTTCTTGCCTTCATGAGCAGAGGCATGAAACTACTTTCAAACTACTCATAATCATGTGGGAAGTTGAACTAAGGTGTTTCCATTAGGTTTGCACTAAGTACTTTGGTGTAAAATTCAAATGTATAATACTTTTAATGTCAAAGCACTCTAATCTCTGAGAAATCAACTTTTTTGTCTTTATGTACAGAGGCATGAAACATCTTGCAGACATTTCAGAATCACGTGGGAAGTTAACCTAAGCTGTTTCCATTAGGTTTGCAGTAAATACTTTGGTGTAAAATTGAAATGTATACTCTTTGTATTGTCAAAGCATTTTATGCACTGAGAGAACAACTTTTTTGTCTTGATGTCTAGAGGCATGAAACAACTTTCAGTCATCTCAGAATCATGTGGAAAGTTAACCTAAGGTGTTTCCGTTAGGTTTCCACTAAGTACTTTGGTGTAAAATTGAAATGTATACTATTTGTATTGTCAAAGCATTGTATGCACTGAGATAACAACTTTGATGTCTTGATGTATAGAGCCATGAAACACCTTTCTAACTGCTCATAATCATGAGGGAAGTTAACCTAAGATGTTTTTATTAGGTTTGCAGTAAGTAGTTTGGTGTAAATTTCAAATGTATAATACTTTTAATGTCAAAGCACTCTATTCTCTGAGAAATCAACTTTTTTGCCTTTATGTACAGAGGCATGAAACAACTTGCAGACATTTCAGAATCATGAGGGAAGTTAACCTAAGGTGTTTCCATTAGGTTTGCAGTAAGTACTTTGGTGTAAAATTGAAATGTATACTCTTTGTATTTTCAAAGCATTGTATGCACTGAGATAACAACTTTTTTGTCTTGATGTCTAGAGGCATGAAACAACTTTCAGTAATCTCAGAATTATGTGGGAAGTTAACCTAAGGTGTTTCCATTAGGTTTGCACTAAGTACTTTGGTGTAAAATTGAAATGTATACTATTTGTATTGACAAAGCATTGTATGCACTGAGATAACAACTTTGTTGTCTTGATGTATAGAGGCATGAAAAAACTTTCAAACTGCTCATAATCATGAGGGAAGTTAACCAAAGGTGTTTCCATTAGGTTTGCAGTCAGGACTTTTCAGTACAATTTAAGTGTATACTACTGTTACATCAAAGCATTGTATGCACTGAGATAACAACTTTTTTGACTTGATGTCTAGAGGCATGAAACAACTTTCAGTCATCTCAGAATCATGTGGGAAGTTAACCTGAGGTGTTTCCATTAGGTTTGCACTAAGTACTTTGGTGTAAAATTGAAATGTAACCTATTTGTATTGTCAAAGCATTGGAAGCACTGAGAAAAGAACTTTTTTGTCTTGACGAGCAGAGGCATGAAACTACTTTCAAACTACTCATAATCATGTGGGAAGTGAACCTAAGATGTTTTTATTAGGTTTGCACTAAGTAGTTTGGTGTAAATTTCAAATGTATAATACTTTTAATGTCAAAGCACTCTATTCTCTGAGAAATCAACTTTTTTGTCTTTATGTACAGAGGCATGAAACAACTTGAAGACATTTCAGAATCATGTGGGAAGTTAACCTAAGGTGTTTCCATTAGGTTTGCAGTAAGTACTTTGGTGTAAAATTGAAATGTATACTGTTTGTATTGACAAAGCATTGTATGCACTGAGATAACAACTTTGTTGTCTTGATGTATAGAGGCATGAAAAAGCTTTCAAACTGCTCATAATCATGAGGGAAGTTAACCAAAGCTGTTTCCATTAGGTTTGCAGTCAGGACTTTTCAGTACAATTTAAGTGTATACTACAGTTACATCAAAGCATTGTATGCACTGAGATAACAACTTTTTTGTCTTAATGTCTAAAGGCATGAAACAACTTTCAGTCATCTCAGAATCATGTGGGAAGTTAACCTAAGGTGTTTCCATTAGGTTTGCAGTAAGTACTTACGTGTAAAATTGAAATGTATACTATTTGTATTGTCAAAGCATTGGAAGCACTGAGAAAAGAACTTTTTTATCTTGATGAGCAGAGGCATGAAACTAGTTTCAAACTACTCATAATCATGTGGGAAGTTGACCTAAGGTGTTTCCTTTAGGTTTGCACTAAGTACTTTGGTGTAAAATTCAAATGTATTATACTTTTATTTCAAAGCACTCTAATCTCTGAGAAATCAACATTTTTGTCGTTATGTACAGAGGCATGAAACAACTTGCAGACATTTCAGAATCATGTGGGAAGTTAACCTAAGCTGTTTCCATTAGGTTTGCAGTAAATACTTTGGTGTAAAATTGAAATGTATACTCTTTGTATTGTCAAAGCATTGTATGCACTGAGAGAACAACTTTTTTGTCTTGATGTCTAGAGGCATGAAACAACTTTCAGTCATCTCAGAATCATGTGGAAAGTTAACCTAAGGTGTTTCCGTTAGATTTCCACTAAGTACTTTGGTGTAAAATTGAAATGTATACTATTTGTATTGTCAAAGCATTGTATGCACAGAGATAACAACTTTGTTGTCTTGATGTCTAGAGGCATGAAACAACTTTCAGTCATCTCAGAATCATGTGGGAAGTTAACCTAAGGTGTTTGCATTAGGTTTACACTAAGTACTTTGGTTAAAAATTGAAATGTATACTATTTGTATTGTCAAAGCATTGGAAGCACTGAGAAAAGAACTTTTTTGTCGATGAGCAGAGGCATGAAACTACTTTCAAACTACTCATAATCATGTGGGAAGTTAACCTAAGATGTTTTTATTAGGTTTCCAGTAAGTAGTTTGGTGTAAATTTCAAATGTATAATACTTTTAATGTCAAAGCACTCTAATCTCTGAGAAATCAACTTTTTTGTCTCTATGTACAGAGGCATGAAACAACTTGCAGACATTTCAGAATCACTTGGGAAGTTAACCAAAGGTGTTTCCATTAGGTTTGCAGTCAGGACTTTTCAGTACAATTTAAGTGTATACTACTGTTACGTCAAAGCATTGTATGCACTGAGATAACAACTTTTTTGTCTTAATGTCTAAAGGCATGAAACAACTTTCAGTCATCTCAGAATCATGTGGGAAGTTAACCTAAGATGTTTCCATTAGGATTGCAGAAAGTACTTTGGAGTAAAATTGAAATGTATACTCTTTGTATTGTCAAAGCATTGGAAGCACTGAGAAAAGAACTTTTTTGTCTTGATGAGCAGAGGCATGAAACTACTTTCAAACTACTCATAATCATGTGGGAAGTTGAACTAAGGTGTTTCCATTAGGTTTGCACTAAGTACTTTGGTGTAAAATTCAAATGTATAATACTTTTAATGTTAAAGCACTCTAATCTCTGAGAAATCAACTTTTTTGTCTTTATGTACAGAGGCATGAAAAAACTTGCAGACATTTCAGAATCACGTGGGAAATTAACCTAAGCTGTTTCCATTAGGTTTGCAGTAAATACTTTGGTGTAAAATTGAAATGTATACTCTTTGTATTGTCAAAGCATTGTATGCACTGAGAGAACAACTTTTTTGTCTTGATGTCTAGAGGCATGAAACAACTTTCAGTCATCTCAGAATCATGTGGAAAGTTAACCTAAGGTGTTTCCGTTAGGTTTCCACTAAGTACTTTGGTGTAAAATTGAAATGTATACTATTTGTATTGTCAAAGCATTGTATGCACTGAGATAACAACTTTGTTGTCTTGATGTCTAGAGGCATTAAACAACTTTCAGTCATCTCAGAATCATGTGGGAAGTTAACCTGAGGTGTTTCCATTAGGTTTACACTAAGTACTTTGGTTAAAAATTGAAATGTATACTATTTGTATTGTCAAAGCATTGGAAGCACTGAGAAAAGAACTTTTTTGTCGATGAGCAGAGGCATGAAACTACTTTCAAACTACTCATAATCATGTGGGAAGTTGAACTAAGGTGTTTCCATTAGGTTTGCAGTAAGGACTTTGGTGTAAAATTCAAATGTATAATACTTTTAATGTCAAAGCACTCTATTCTCTGAGAAATCAACTTTTTTGTCTTTATGTACAGAGGCACGAAACAACTTGCAGACATTTCAGAATAATGAGGGAAGTTAACCTAAGGTGTTTCCATTAGGTTTGCAGTAAGTAGTTTGGTGTAAAATTGAAATGTATACTCTTTGTAATTTCAAAGCATTGTATGCACTGAGATAACAACTTTTTTGTCTTGATGTCTAGAGGCATGAAACAACTTTCAAACTGCTCATTATCATGAGGGAAGTCAACCAAAGGTGTTTCCATTAGGTTTGCAGTCAGGACTTTTCAGTACAATTTAAGTGTATACTACTGTTACGTCAAAGCATTGTATGCACTGAGATAACAACTTTTTTGTCTTAATGTCTAAAGGCATGAAACAACTTTCAGTCATCTCAGAATCATGTGGGAAGTTAACCTAAGATGTTTCCATTAGGATTGCAGTATGTACTGTGGAGTAAAATTGAAATGTATACTCTTTGTATTGTCAAAGCATTGGAAGCACTGAGAAAAGAACTTTTTTGCCTTCATGAGCAGAGGCATGAAACTACTTTCAAACTACTCATAATCATGTGGGAAGTTGAACTAAGGTGTTTCCATTAGGTTTGCACTAAGTACTTTGGTGTAAAATTCAAATGTATAATACTTTTAATGTCAAAGCACTCTAATCTCTGAGAAATCAACTTTTTTGTCTTTATGTACAGAGGCATGAAACATCTTGCAGACATTTCAGAATCACGTGGGAAGTTAACCTAAGCTGTTTCCATTAGGTTTGCAGTAAATACTTTGGTGTAAAATTGAAATGTATACTCTTTGTATTGTCAAAGCATTTTATGCACTGAGAGAACAACTTTTTTGTCTTGATGTCTAGAGGCATGAAACAACTTTCAGTCATCTCAGAATCATGTGGAAAGTTAACCTAAGGTGTTTCCGTTAGGTTTCCACTAAGTACTTTGGTGTAAAATTGAAATGTATACTATTTGTATTGTCAGAGCATTGTATGCACTGAGATAACAACTTTGATGTCTTGATGTATAGAGCCATGAAACACCTTTATAACTGCTCATAATCATGAGGGAAGTTAACCTAAGATGTTTTTATTAGGTTTGCAGTAAGTAGTTTGGTGTAAATTTCAAATGTATAATACTTTTAATGTCAAAGCACTCTATTCTCTGAGAAATCAACTTTTTTGCCTTTATGTACAGAGGCATGAAACAACTTGCAGACATTTCAGAATCATGAGGGAAGTTAACCTAAGGTGTTTCCATTAGGTTTGCAGTAAGTACTTTGGTGTAAAATTGAAATGTATACTCTTTGTATTTTCAAAGCATTGTATGCACTGAGATAACAACTTTTTTGTCTTGATGTCTAGAGGCATGAAACAACTTTCAGTCATCTCAGAATCATGTGGGAAGTTAACCTAAGGTGTTTCCATTAGGTTTGCACTAAGTACTTTGGTGTAAAATTGAAATGTATACTATTTGTATTGACAAAGCATTGTATGCACTGAGATAACAACTTTGTTGTCTTGATGTATAGAGGCATGAAAAAACTTTCAAACTGCTCATAATCATGAGGGAAGTTAACCAAAGGTGTTTCCATTAGGTTTGCAGTCAGGACTTTTCAGTACAATTTAAGTGTATACTACTGTTACATCAAAACATTGTATGCACTGAGATAACAACTTTTTTGTCTTAATGTCTAAAGGCATGAAACAACTTTCAGTCATCTCAGAATCATGTGGGAAGTTAACCTAAGGTGTTTCCATTAGGTTTGCAGTAAGTACTTTGGTGTAAAATTGAAATGTATACTTTTTGTATTTTCAAAGGATTGTATGCACTGAGATAACAACTTTTTTGACTTGATGTCTAGAGGCATGAAACAACTTTCAGTCATCTCAGAATCATTTGGGAAGTTAACCTGAGGTGTTTCCATTAGGTTTGCACTAAGTACTTTGGTGTAAAATTGAAATGTAACCTATTTGTATTGTCAAAGCATTGGAAGCACTGAGAAAAGAACTTTTTTGTCTTGACGAGCAGAGGCATGAAACTACTTTCAAACTACTCATAATCATGTGGGAAGTTAACCTAAGATGTTTTTATTAGGTTTGCACTAAGTAGTTTGGTGTAAATTTCAAATGTACAATACTTTTAATGTCCAATCACTCTATTCTCTGAGAAATCAACTTTTTTGTCTTTATGTACAGAGGCATGAAACAACTTGCAGACATTTCAGAATCATGTGGGAAGTTAACCTAAAGTGTTTCCATTAGGTTTGCAGTAAGTACTTTTGTGTAAAATTGAAATGTATACTCTTTGTAATTTCAAAGCATTGTATGCACTGAGATAACAACTTTTTTGATTTTATGCACAGAGGCATGAAACAACTTGCAGACATTTCAGAATCATGTGCGAAGTTAACCTAAGCTGTTTCCATTAGGTTTGCAGTAAGTACTTTGGTTTAAAATTGAAATGCATACTCTTTGTTTTGTCAAAGCATTGTAAGCACTGAGATAATAACTTTTTTGTCTTGATGTCTAGAGCCATGAAACAACTTTCAGTCATCTCAGAATCATGTGGGAAGTTAACCTAAGGTGTTTCCATTAGGTTTGCAGTAAGTACTTTGGTGTAAAATTGAAATGTATACTATTTGTATTGTCAAAGCTTTGGAAGCACTGAGAAAAGAACTTTTTTGTCTTGATGAGCAGAGGCATGAAACTACTTTCAAACTACTCATAATCATGTGGGAAGTTGAACTAAGGTGTTTCCATTAGGTTTGCACTAAGTACTTTGGTGTAAAATTCAAATGTATAATACTTTTAATGTCAAAGCACTCTAATCTCTGAGAAATCAACTTTTTTGTCTTTATGTACAGAGGCATGAAACATCTTGCAGACATTTCAGAATCACGTGGGAAGTTAACCTAAGCTGTTTCCATTAGGTTTGCAGTAAATACTTTGGTGTAAAATTGAAATGTATACTCTTTGTATTGTCAAAGCATTTTATGCACTGAGAGAACAACTTTTTTGTCTTGATGTCTAGAGGCATGACACAACTTTCAGTCATCTCAGAATCATGTGGAAAGTTAACCTAAGGTGTTTCCGTTAGGTCTCCACTAAGTACTTTGGTGTAAAATTGAAATGTATACTATTTGTATTGTCAGAGCATTGTATGCACTGAGATAACAACTTTGATGTCTTGATGTATAGAGCCATGAAACACCTTTCTAACTGCTCATAATCATGAGGGAAGTTAACCTAAGATGTTTTTATTAGGTTTCCAGTAAGTAGTTTGGTGTAAATTTCAAATGTATAATACTTTTAATGTCAAAGCACTCTATTCTCTGAGAAATCAACTTTTTTGCCTTTATGTACAGAGGCATGAAACAACTTGCAGACATTTCAGAATCATGAGGGAAGTTAACCTAAGGTGTTTCCATTAGGTTTGCAGTAAGTACTTTGGTGTAAAATTGAAATGTATACTCTTTGTATTTTCAAAGCATTGTATGCACTGAGATAACAACATTTTTGTCTTGATGTCTAGAGGCATGAAACAACTTTCAGTAATCTCAGAATCATGTGGGAAGTTAACCTAAGGTGTTTCCATTAGGTTTGCACTAAGTACTTTGGTGTAAAATTGAAATGTATACTATTTGTATTGACAAAGCATTGTATGCACTGAGATAACAACTTTGTTGTCTTGATGTATAGAGGCATGAAAAAACTTTCAAACTGCTCATAATCATGAGGGAAGTTAACCAAAGGTGTTTCCATTAGGTTTGCAGTCAGGACTTTTCAGTACAATTTAAGTGTATACTACTGTTACATCAAAGCATTGTATGCACTGAGATAACAACTTTTTTGTCTTAATGTCTAAAGGCATGAAACAACTTTCAGTCATCTCAGAATCATGTGGGAAGTTAACCTAAGGTGTTTCCATTAGGTTTGCAGTAAGTACTTTGGTGTAAAATTGAAATGTATACTCTTTGTATTTTCAAAGGATTGTATGCACTGAGATAACAACTTTTTTGACTTGATGTCTAGAGGCATGAAACAACTTTCAGTCATCTCAGAATCATGTGGGAAGTTAACCTGAGGTGTTTCCATTAGGTTTGCACTAAGT
The DNA here is from genome assembly GCF_030028105.1 of Mobula birostris. Taxonomy (NCBI): domain Eukaryota; kingdom Metazoa; phylum Chordata; class Chondrichthyes; order Myliobatiformes; family Myliobatidae; genus Mobula; species Mobula birostris. The sequence goes on from NW_027275068.1 coordinate 25,953, forward strand.
ACTTTGGTGTAAAATTGAAATGTAACCTATTTGTATTGTCAAAGCATTGGAAGCACTGAGAAAAGAACTTTTTTGTCTTGACGAGCAGAGGCATGAAACTACTTTCAAACTACTCATAATCATGTGGGAAGTTAACCTAAGATGTTTTTATTAGGTTTGCACTAAGTAGTTTGGTGTAAATTTCAAATGTACAATACTTTTAATGTCCAATCACTCTATTCTCTGAGAAATCAACTTTTTTGTCTTTATGTACAGAGGCATGAAACAACTTGCAGACATTTCAGAATCATGTGGGAAGTTAACCTAAAGTGTTTCCATTAGGTTTGCAGTAAGTACTTTTGTGTAAAATTGAAATGTATACTCTTTGTAATTTCAAAGCATTGTATGCACTGAGATAACAACTTTTTTGATTTTATGCACAGAGGCATGAAACAACTTGCAGACATTTCAGAATCATGTGCGAAGTTAACCTAAGCTGTTTCCATTAGGTTTGCAGTAAGTACTTTGGTTTAAAATTGAAATGCATACTCTTTGTTTTGTCAAAGCATTGTAAGCACTGAGATAATAACTTTTTTGTCTTGATGTCTAGAGCCATGAAACAACTTTCAGTCATCTCAGAATCATGTGGGAAGTTAACCTAAGGTGTTTCCATTAGGTTTGCAGTAAGTACTTTGGTGTAAAATTGAAATGTATACTATTTGTATTGTCAAAGCTTTGGAAGCACTGAGAAAAGAACTTTTTTGTCTTGATGAGCAGAGGCATGAAACTACTTTCAAACTACTCATAATCATGTGGGAAGTTGAACTAAGGTGTTTCCATTAGGTTTGCACTAAGGACTTTGGTGTAAAATTCAAATGTATAATACTTTTAATGTCAAAGCACTCTATTCTCTGAGAAATCAACTTTTTTGTCTTTATGTACAGAGGCACGAAACAACTTGCAGACATTTCAGAATAATGAGGGAAGTTAACCTAAGGTGTTTCCATTAGGTTTGCAGTAAGTAGTTTGGTGTAAAATTGAAATGTATACTCTTTGTATTTTCAAAGCATTGTATGCACTGAGATAACAACTTTTTTGTCTTGATGTCTAGAGGCATGAAACAACTTTCAAACTGCTCATAATCATGAGGGAAATCAACCAAAGGTGTTTCCATTAGGTTTGCAGTCAGGACTTTTCAGTACAATTTAAGTGTATACTACTGTTACGTCAAAGCATTGTATGCACTGAGATAACAACTTTTTTGTCTTAATGTCTAAAGGCATGAAACAACTTTCAGTCATCTCAGAATCATGTGGGAAGTTAACCTAAGATGTTTCCATTAGGATTGCAGTAAGTACTGTGGAGTAAAATTGAAATGTATACTATTTGTATTGTCAAAGCATTGGAAGCACTGAGAAAAGAACTTTTTTGCCTTCATGAGCAGAGGCATGAAACTACTTTCAAACTACTCATAATCATGTGGGAAGTTGAACTAAGGTGTTTCCATTAGGTTTGCACTAAGTACTTTGGTGTAAAATTCAAATGTATAATACTTTTAATGTCAAAGCACTCTAATCTCTGAGAAATCAACTTTTTTGTCTTTATGTACAGAGGCATGAAACATCTTGCAGACATTTCAGAATCACGTGGGAAGTTAACCTAAGCTGTTTCCATTAGGTTTGCAGTAAATACTTTGGTGTAAAATTGAAATGCATACTCTTTGTATTGTCAAAGCATTTTATGCACTGAGAGAACAACTTTTTTGTCTTGATGTCTAGAGGCATGAAACAACTTTCAGTCATCTCAGAATCATGTGGAAAGTTAACCTAAGGTGTTTCCGTTAGGTTTCCACTAAGTACTTTGGTGTAAAATTGAAATGTATACTATTTGTATTGTCAAAGCATTGTATGCACTGAGATAACAACTTTGATGTCTTGATGTATAGAGCCATGAAACACCTTTCTAACTGCTCATAATCATGAGGGAAGTTAACCTAAGATGTTTTTATTAGGTTTGCAGTAAGTAGTTTGGTGTAAATTTCAAATGTATAATACTTTTAATGTCAAAGCACTCTATTCTCTGAGAAATCAACTTTTTTGCCTTTATGTACAGAGGCATGAAACAACTTGCAGACATTTCAGAATCATGAGGGAAGTTAACCTAAGGTGTTTCCATTAGGTTTGCAGTAAGTACTTTGGTGTAAAATTGAAATGTATACTCTTTGTATTTTCAAAGCATTGTATGCACTGAGATAACAACTTTTTTGTCTTGATGTCTAGAGGCATGAAACAACTTTCAGTAATCTCAGAATCATGTGGGAAGTTAACCTAAGGTGTTTCCATTAGGTTTGCACTAAGTACTTTGGTGTAAAATTGAAATGTATACTATTTGTATTGACAAAGCATTGTATGCACTGAGATAACAACTTTGTTGTCTTGATGTATAGAGGCATGAAAAAACTTTCAAACTGCTCATAATCATGAGGGAAGTTAACCAAAGGTGTTTCCATTAGGTTTGCAGTCAGGACTTTTCAGTACAATTTAAGTGTATACTACTGTTACATCAAAGCATTGTATGCACTGAGATAACAACTTTTTTGTCTTACTGTCTAAAGGCATGAAACAACTTTCAGTCATCTCAGAATCATGTGGGAAGTTAACCTAAGGTGTTTCCATTAGGTTTGCAGTAAGTACTTTGGTGTAAAATTGAAATGTATACTCTTTGTATTTTCAAAGGATTGTATGCACTGAGATAACAACTTTTTTGACTTGATGTCTAGAGGCATGAAACAACTTTCAGTCATCTCAGAATCATGTGGGAAGTTAACCTGAGGTGTTTCCATTAGGTTTGCACTAAGTACTTTGGTGTAAAATTGAAATGTAACCTATTTGTATTGTCAAAGCATTGGAAGCACTGAGAAAAGAACTTTTTTGTCTTGACGAGCAGAGGCATGAAACTACTTTCAAACTACTCATAATCATGTGAGAAGTTAACCTAAGATGTTTTTATTAGGTTTGCACTAAGTAGTTTGGTGTAAATTTCAAATGTATAATACTTTTAATGTCAAAGCACTCTATTCTCTGAGAAATCAACTTTTTTGTCTTTATGTACAGAGGCATGAAACAACTTGAAGACATTTCAGAATCATGTGGGAAGTTAACCTAAGGTGTTTCCATTAGGTTTGCAGTAAGCACTTTGGTGTAAAATTGAAATGTATACTGTTTGTATTGACAAAGCATTGTATGCACTGAGATAACAACTTTATTGTCTTGATGTATAGAGGCATGAAAAAGCTTTCAAACTGCTCATAATCATGAGGGAAGTTAACCAAAGCTGTTTCCATTAGGTTTGCAGTCAGGACTTTTCAGTACAATTTAAGTGTATACTACAGTTACGTCAAAGCATTGTATGCACTGAGATAACAACTTTTTTGTCTTAATGTCTAAAGGCATGAAACAACTTTCAGTCATCTCAGAATCATGTGGGAAGTTAACCTAAGGTGTTTCCATTAGGTTTGCAGTAAGTACTTACGTGTAAAATTGAAATGTATACTATTTGTATTGTCAAAGCATTGGAAGCAGTGAGAAAAGAACTTTTTTATCTTGATGAGCAGAGGCATGAAACTAGTTTCAAACTACTCATAATCATGTGGGAAGTTGACCTAAGGTGTTTCCTTTAGGTTTGCACTAAGTACTTTGGTGTAAAATTCAAATGTATTATACTTTTATTTCAAAGCACTCTAATCTCTGAGAAATCAACATTTGTGTCGTTATGTACAGAGGCATGAAACAACTTGCAGACATTTCAGAATCATGTGGGAAGTTAACCTAAGCTGTTTCCATTAGGTTTGCAGTAAATACTTTGGTGTAAAATTAAAATGTATACTCTTTGTATTGTCAAAGCATTGTATGCACTGAGAGAACAACTTTTTTGTCTTGATGTCTAGAGGCATGAAACAACTTTCAGTCATCTCAGAATCATGTGGAAAGTTAACCTAAAGTGTTTCCATTAGGTTTGCAGTAAGTACTTCTGTGTAAAATTGAAATGTATACTCTTTGTATTTTCAAAGCATTGTATGCACTGAGAGAACAGCTTTTTTGTCTTGATGTCTAGAGGCATGAAACAACTTTCAGTCATCTCAGAATCATGTGGGAAGTTAACCTAAGGTGTTTCCATTAGGTTTGCAGTTAGTACTTTGGTGTAAAATTAAAATGTATACTCTTTGTATTGTCAAAGCATTGTATGCACTGAGAGATCAATTTTTTGTCTTGATGTCTAGACGCATGAAACAACTTTCAGTCATCTCAGAATCATGTGGAAAGTTAACCTAATGTGTTTCCGTTAGGTTTCCACTAAGTACTTTGGTGTAAAATTGAAATGTATACTATTTGTATTGTCAGAGCATTGTATGCACTGAGATAACAACTTTGATGTCTTGATGTATAGAGCCATGAAACACCTTTCTAACTGCTCATAATCATGAGGGAAGTTAACCTAAGATGTTTTTATTAGGTTTGCAGTAAGTAGTTTGGTGTAAATTTCAAATGTATAATACTTTTAATGTCAAAGCACTCTATTCTCTGAGAAATCAACTTTTTTGCCTTTATGTACAGAGGCATGAAACAACTTGCAGACATTTCAGAATCATGAGGGAAGTTAACCTAAGGTGTTTCCATTAGGTTTGCAGTAAGTACTTTGGTGTAAAATTGAAATGTATACTCTTTGTATTTTCAAAGCATTGTATGCACTGAGATAACAACTTTTTTGTCTTGATGTCTAGAGGCATGAAACAACTTTCAGTAATCTCAGAATCATGTGGGAAGTTAACCTGAGGTGTTTCCATTAGGTTTGCACTAAGTACTTTGGTGTAAAATTGAAATGTATACTATTTGTATTGACAAATCATTGTATGCACTGAGATAACAACTTTGTTGTCTTGATGTATAGAGGCATGAAAAAACTTTCAAACTGCTCATAATCATGAGGGAAGTTAACCAAAGGTGTTTCCATTAGGTTTGCAGTCAGGACTTTTCAGTACAATTTAAGTGTATACTACTGTTACATCAAAGCATTGTATGCACTGAGATAACAACTTTTTTGTCTTAATGTCTAAAGGCATGAAACAACTTTCAGTCATCTCAGAATCATGTGGGAAGTTAACCTAAGGTGTTTCCATTAGGTTTGCAGTAAGTACTTTGGTGTAAAATTGAAATGTATACTCTTTGTATTTTCAAAGGATTGTATGCACTGAGATAACAACTTTTTTGACTTGATGTCTAGAGGCATGAAACAACTTTCAGTCATCTCAGAATCATGTGGGAAGTTAACCTGAGGTGTTTCCATTAGGTTTGCACTAAGTACTTTGGTGTAAAATTGAAATGTAACCTATTTGTATTGTCAAAGCATTGGAAGCACTGAGAAAAGAACTTTTTTGTCTTGACGAGCAGAGGCATGAAACTACTTTCAAACTACTCATAATCATGTGGGAAGTTAACCTAAGATGTTTTTATTAGGTTTGCACTAAGTAGTTTGGTGTAAATTTCAAATGTACAATACTTTTAATGTCCAATCACTCTATTCTCTGAGAAATCAACTTTTTTGTCTTTATGTACAGAGGCATGAAACAACTTGCAGACATTTCAGAATCATGTGGGAAGTTAACCTAAAGTGTTTCCATTAGGTTTGCAGTAAGTACTTTTGTGTAAAATTGAAATGTATACTTTTGTAATTTCAAAGCATTGTATGCACTGAGATAACAACTTTTTTGATTTTAAGCACATAGGCATGAAACAACTTGCAGACATTTCAGAATCATGTGCGAAGTTAACCTAAGCTGTTTCCATTAGGTTTGCAGTAAGTACTTTGGTTTAAAATTGAAATGCATACTCTTTGTTTTGTCAAAGCATTGTAAGCACTGAGATAATAACTTTTTTGTCTTGATGTCTAGAGCCATGAAACGACTTTCAGTCATCTCAGAATCATGTGGGAAGTTAACCTAAGGTGTTTCCATTAGGTTTGCAGTAAGTACTTTGGTGTAAAATTGAAATGTATACTCTTTGTATTGTCAAAGCACTGTAGGCACTGAGATAACAACTATTTTGTCTTGATGTCTAGAGGCATGAAACAACCTTCAGTCATCTCAGAATCATCTGGGAAGATAACCTAAGGTGTTTCCATCAGGTTTGCACTAAGTACTTTGGTGTAAAATTGAAATGTATACTATTTGTATTGTCAAAGCTTTGGAAGCACTGAGAAAAGAACTTTTTTGTCTTGATGAGCAGAGGCATGAAACTACTTTCAAACTACTCATAATCATGTGGGAAGTTGACCTAAGGTGTTTCCTTTAGGTTTGCACTAAGTACTTTGGTGTAAAATTCAAATGTATTATACTTTTATTTCAAAGCACTCTAATCTCTGAGAAATCAACATTTTTGTCGTTATGTACAGAGGCATGAAACAACTTGCAGACATTTCAGAATCATGTGGGAAGTTAACCTAAGCTGTTTCCATTAGGTTTGCAGTAAATACTTTGGTGTAAAATTGAAATGTATACTCTTTGTATTGTCAAAGCATTGTATGCACTGAGAGAACAACTTTTTTGTCTTGATGTCTAGAGGCATGAAACAACTTTCAGTCATCTCAGAATCATGTGGAAAGTTAACCTAAGGTGTTTCCGTTAGATTTCCACTAAGTACTTTGGTGTAAAATTGAAATGTATACTATTTGTATTGTCAAAGCATTGTATGCACAGAGATAACAACTTTGTTGTCTTGATGTCTAGAGGCATGAAACAACTTTCAGTCATCTCAGAATCATGTGGGAAGTTAACCTAAGGTGTTTGCATTAGGTTTACACTAAGTACTTTGGTTAAAAATTGAAATGTATACTATTTGTATTGTCAAAGCATTGGAAGCACTGAGAAAAGAACTTTTTTGTCGATGAGCAGAGGCATGAAACTACTTTCAAACTACTCATAATCATGTGGGAAGTTAACCTAAGATGTTTTTATTAGGTTTCCAGTAAGTAGTTTGGTGTAAATTTCAAATGTATAATACTTTTAATGTCAAAGCACTCTAATCTCTGAGAAATCAACTTTTTTGTCTCTATGTACAGAGGCATGAAACAACTTGCAGACATTTCAGAATCACTTGGGAAGTTAACCAAAGGTGTTTCCATTAGGTTTGCAGTCAGGACTTTTCAGTACAATTTAAGTGTATACTACTGTTACGTCAAAGCATTGTATGCACTGAGATAACAACTTTTTTGTCTTAATGTCTAAAGGCATGAAACAACTTTCAGTCATCTCAGAATCATGTGGGAAGTTAACCTAAGATGTTTCCATTAGGATTGCAGAAAGTACTTTGGAGTAAAATTGAAATGTATACTCTTTGTATTGTCAAAGCATTGGAAGCACTGAGAAAAGAACTTTTTTGTCTTGATGAGCAGAGGCATGAAACTACTTTCAAACTACTCATAATCATGTGGGAAGTTGAACTAAGGTGTTTCCATTAGGTTTGCACTAAGTACTTTGGTGTAAAATTCAAATGTATAATACTTTTAATGTCAAAGCACTCTAATCTCTGAGAAATCAACTTTTTTGTCTTTATGTACAGAGGCATGAAAAAACTTGCAGACATTTCAGAATCACGTGGGAAATTAACCTAAGCTGTTTCCATTAGGTTTGCAGTAAATACTTTGGTGTAAAATTGAAATGTATACTCTTTGTATTGTCAAAGCATTGTATGCACTGAGAGAACAACTTTTTTGTCTTGATGTCTAGAGGCATGAAACAACTTTCAGTCATCTCAGAATCATGTGGAAAGTTAACCTAAGGTGTTTCCGTTAGGTTTCCACTAAGTACTTTGGTGTAAAATTGAAATGTATACTATTTGTATTGTCAAAGCATTGTATGCACTGAGATAACAACTTTGTTGTCTTGATGTCTAGAGGCATGAAACAACTTTCAGTCATCTCAGAATCATGTGGGAAGTTAACCTAAGGTGTTTCCATTAGGTTTACACTAAGTACTTTGGTTAACAATTGAAATGTATACTATTTGTATTGTCAAAGCATTGGAAGCACTGAGAAAAGAACTTTTTTGTCGATGAGCAGAGGCATGAAACTACTTTCAAACTACTCATAATCATGTGGGAAGTTGAACTAAGGTGTTTCCATTAGGTTTGCAGTAAGGACTTTGGTGTAAAATTCAAATGTATAATACTTTTAATGTCAAAGCACTCTATTCTCTGAGAAATCAACTTTTTTGTCTTTATGTACAGAGGCACGAAACAACTTGCAGACATTTCAGAATAATGAGGGAAGTTAACCTAAGGTGTTTCCATTAGGTTTGCAGTAAGTAGTTTGGTGTAAAATTGAAATGTATACTCTTTGTAATTTCAAAGCATTGTATGCACTGAGATAACAACTTTTTTGTCTTGATGTCTAGAGGCATGAAACAACTTTCAAACTGCTCATAATCATGAGGGAAGTCAACCAAAGGTGTTTCCATTAGGTTTGCAGTCAGGACTTTTCAGTACAATTTAAGTGTATACTACTGTTACGTCAAAGCATTGTATGCACTGAGATAACAACTTTTTTGTCTTAATGTCTAAAGGCATGAAACAACTTTCAGTCATCTCAGAATCATGTGGGAAGTTAACCTAAGATGTTTCCATTAGGATTGCAGTAAGTACTGTGGAGTAAAATTGAAATGTATACTATTTGTATTGTCAAAGCATTGGAAGCACTGAGAAAAGAACTTTTTTGCCTTCATGAGCAGAGGCATGAAACTACTTTCAAACTACTCATAATCATGTGGGAAGTTGAACTAAGGTGTTTCCATTAGGTTTGCACTAAGTACTTTGGTGTAAAATTCAAATGTATAATACTTTTAATGTCAAAGCACTCTAATCTCTGAGAAATCAACTTTTTTGTCTTTATGTACAGAGGCATGAAACATCTTGCAGACATTTCAGAATCACGTGGGAAGTTAACCTAAGCTGTTTCCATTAGGTTTGCAGTAAATACTTTGGTGTAAAATTGAAATGTATACTCTTTGTATTGTCAAAGCATTTTATGCACTGAGAGAACAACTTTTTTGTCTTGATGTCTAGAGGCATGAAACAACTTTCAGTCATCTCAGAATCATGTGGAAAGTTAACCTAAGGTGTTTCCGTTAGGTTTCCACTAAGTACTTTGGTGTAAAATTGAAATGTATACTATTTGTATTGTCAGAGCATTGTATGCACTGAGATAACAACTTTGATGTCTTGATGTATAGAGCCATGAAACACCTTTCTAACTGCTCATAATCATGAGGGAAGTTAACCTAAGATGTTTTTATTAGGTTTGCAGTAAGTAGTTTGGTGTAAATTTCAAATGTATAATACTTTTAATGTCAAAGCACTCTATTCTCTGAGAAATCAACTTTTTTGCCTTTATGTACAGAGGCATGAAACAACTTGCAGACATTTCAGAATCATGAGGGAAGTTAACCTAAGGTGTTTCCATTAGGTTTGCAGTAAGTACTTTGGTGTAAAATTGAAATGTATACTCTTTGTATTTTCAAAGCATTGTATGCACTGAGATAACAACTTTTTTGTCTTGATGTCTAGAGGCATGAAACAACTTTCAGTCATCTCAGAATCATGTGGGAAGTTAACCTAAGGTGTTTCCATTAGGTTTGCACTAAGTACTTTGGTGTAAAATTGAAATGTATACTATTTGTATTGACAAAGCATTGTATGCACTGAGATAACAACTTTGTTGTCTTGATGTATAGAGGCATGAAAAAACTTTCAAACTGCTCATAATCATGAGGGAAGTTAACCAAAGGTGTTTCCATTAGGTTTGCAGTCAGGACTTTTCAGTTCAATTTAAGTGTATACTACTGTTACATCAAAGCATTGTATGCACTGAGATAACAACTTTTTTGTCTTAATGTCTAAAGGCATGAAACAACTTTCAGTCATCTCAGAATCATGTGGGAAGTTAACCTAAGGTGTTTCCATTAGGTTTGCAGTAAGTACTTTGGTGTAAAATTGAAATGTATACTCTTTGTATTTTCAAAGGATTGTATGCACTGAGATAACAACTTTTTTGACTTGATGTCTAGAGGCATGAAACAACTTTCAGTCATCTCAGAATCATGTGGGAAGTTAACCTGAGGTGTTTCCATTAGGTTTGCACTAAGTACTTTGGTGTAAAATTGAAATGTAACCTATTTGTATTGTCAAAGCATTGGAAGCACTGAGAAAAGAACTTTTTTGTCTTGACGAGCAGAGGCATGAAACTACTTTCAAACTACTCATAATCATGTGGGAAGTTAACCTAAGATGTTTTTATTAGGTTTGCACTAAGTAGTTTGGTGTAAATTTCAAATGTACAATACTTTTAATGTCCAATCACTCTATTCTCTGAGAAATCAACTTTTTTGTCTTTATGTACAGAGGCATGAAACAACTTGCAGACATTTCAGAATCATGTGGGAAGTTAACCTAAAGTGTTTCCATTAGGTTTGCAGTAAGTACTTTTGTGTAAAATTGAAATGTATACTCTTTGTAATTTCAAAGCATTGTATGCACTGAGATAACAACTTTTTTGATTTTATGCACAGAGGCATGAAACAACTTGCAGACATTTCAGAATCATGTGCGAAGTTAACCTAAGCTGTTTCCATTAGGTTTGCAGTAAGTACTTTGGTTTAAAATTGAAATGCATACTCTTTGTTTTGTCAAAGCATTGTAAGCACTGAGATAATAACTTTTTTGTCTTGATGTCTAGAGCCATGAAACAACTTTCAGTCATCTCAGAATCATGTGGGAAGTTAACCTAAGGTGTTTCCATTAGGTTTGCAGTAAGTACTTTGGTGTAAAATTGAAATGTATACTATTTGTATTGTCAAAGCTTTGGAAGCACTGAGAAAAGAACTTTTTTGTCTTGATGAGCAGAGGCATGAAACTACTTTCAAACTACTCATAATCATGTGGGAAGTTGAACTAAAGTGTTTGCATTAGGTTTGCACTAAGTACTTTGGTGTAAAATTCAAATGTATAATACTTTTAATGTCAAAGCACTCTAATCTCTGAGAAATCAACTTTTTTGTCTTTATGTACAGAGGCATGAAACATCTTGCAGACATTTCAGAATCACGTGGGAAGTTAACCTAAGCTGTTTCCATTAGGTTTGCAGTAAATACTTTGGTGTAAAATTGAAATGTATACTCTTTGTATTGTCAAAGCATTTTATGCACTGAGATAACAACTTTTTTGTCTTGATGTCTAGAGGCATGAAACAACTTTCAGTCATCTCAGAATCATGTGGAAAGTTAACCTAAGGTGTTTCCGTTAGGTTTCCACTAAGTACTTTGGTGTAAAATTGAAATGTATACTATTTGTATTGTCAGAGCATTGTATGCACTGAGATAACAACTTTGATGTCTTGATGTATAGAGCCATGAAACACCTTTCTAACTGCTCATAATCATGAGGGAAGTTAACCTAAAATGTTTTTATTAGGTTTGCAGTAAGTAGTTTGGTGTAAATTTCAAATGTATAATACTTTTAATGTCAAAGCACTCTATTCTCTGAGAAATCAACTTTTTTGCCTTTATGTACAGAGGCATGAAACAACTTGCAGACATTTCAGAATCATGAGGGAAGTTAACCTAAGGTGTTTCCATTAGGTTTGCAGTAAGTACTTTGGTGTAAAATTGAAATGTATACTCTTTGTATTTTCAAAGCATTGTATGCACTGAGATAACAACTTTTTTGTCTTGATGTCTAGAGGCATGAAACAACTTTCAGTAATCTCAGAATCATGTGGGAAGTTAACCTAAGGTGTTTCCATTAGGTTTGCACTAAGTACTTTGGTGTAAAATTGAAATGTATACTATTTGTATTGACAAAGCATTGTATGCACTGAGATAACAACTTTGTTGTCTTGATGTATAGAGGCATGAAAAAACTTTCAAACTGCTCATAATCATGAGGGAAGTTAACCAAAGGTGTTTCCATTAGGTTTGCAGTCAGGACTTTTCAGTACAATTTAAGTGTATACTACTGTTACATCAAACCATTGTATGCACTGAGATAACAACTTTTTTGTCTTAATGTCTAAAGGCATGAAACAACTTTCAGTCAACTCAGAATCATGTGGGAAGTTAACCTAAGGTGTTTCCATTAGGTTTGCAGTAAGTACTTTGGTGTAAAATTGAAATGTATACTCTTTGTATTTTCAAAGGATTGTATGCACTGAGATAACAACTTTTTTGACTTGATGTCTAGAGGCATGAAACAACTTTCAGTCATCTCAGAATCATGTGGGAAGTTAACCTGAGGTGTTTCCATTAGGTTTGCACTAAGTACTTTGGTGTAAAATTGAAATGTAACCTATTTGTATTGTCAAAGCATTGGAAGCACTGAGAAAAGAACTTTTTTGTCTTGACGAGCAGAGGCATGAAACTACTTTCAAACTACTCATAATCATGTGGGAAGTTAACCTAAGATGTTTTTATTAGGTTTGCACTAAGTAGTTTGGTGTAAATTTCAAATGTACAATACTTTTAATGTCCAATCACTCTATTCTCTGAGAAATCAACTTTTTTGTCTTTATGTACAGAGGCATGAAACAACTTGCAGACATTTCAGAATCATGTGGGAAGTTAACCTAAAGTGTTTCCATTAGGTTTGCAGTAAGTACTTTTGTGTAAAATTGAAATGTATACTCTTTGTAATTTCAAAGCATTGTATGCACTGAGATAACAACTTTTTTGATTTTATGCACAGAGGCATGAAACAACTTGCAGACATTTCAGAATCATGTGCGAAGTTAACCTAAGCTGTTTCCATTAGGTTTGCAGTAAGTACTTTGGTTTAAAATTGAAATGCATACTCTTTGTTTTGTCAAAGCATTGTAAGCACTGAGATAATAACTTTTTTGTCTTGATGTCTAGAGCCATGAAACAACTTTCAGTCATCTCAGAATCATGTGGGAAGTTAACCTAAGGTGTTTCCATTAGGTTTGCAGTAAGTACTTTGGTGTAAAATTGAAATGTATACTATTTGTATTGTCAAAGCTTTGGAAGCACTGAGAAAAGAACTTTTTTGTCTTGACGAGCAGAGGCATGAAACTACTTTCAAACTACTCATAATCATGTGGGAAGTTGAACTAAGGTGTTTCCATTAGGTTTGCACTAAGGACTTTGGTGTAAAATTCAAATGTATAATACTTTTAATGTCAAAGCACTCTATTCTCTGAGAAATCAACTTTTTTGTCTTTATGTACAGAGGCACGAAACAACTTGCAGACATTTCAGAATAATGAGGGAAGTTAACCTAAGGTGTTTCCATTAGGTTTGCAGTAAGTAGTTTGGTGTAAAATTGAAATGTATACTCTTTGTATTTTCAAAGCATTGTATGCACTGAGATAACAACTTTTTTGTCTTGATGTCTAGAGGCATGAAACAACTTTCAAACTGCTCATAATCATGAGGGAAGTCAACCAAAGGTGTTTCCATTAGGTTTGCAGTCAGGACTTTTCAGTACAATTTAAGTGTATACTACTGTTACGTCAAAGCATTGTATGCACTGAGATAACAACTTTTTTGTCTTAATGTCTAAAGGCATGAAACAACTTGAAGACATTTCAGAATCATGTGGGAAGTTAACCTAAGGTGTTTCCATTAGGTTTGCAGTAAGCACTTTGGTGTAAAATTGAAATGTATACTCTTTGTATTGTCAAAGCATTGTATGCACTGAGAGAACAACTTTTTTGTCTTGATGTCTAGAGGCATGAAACAACTTTCAGTCATCTCAGAATCATGTGGAAAGTTAACCTAAGGTGTTTCCGTTAGATTTCCACTAAGTACTTTGGTGTAAAATTGAAATGTATACTATTTGTATTGTCAAAGCATTGTATGCACAGAGATAACAACTTTGTTGTCTTGATGTCTAGAGGCATGAAACAACTTTCAGTCATCTCAGAATCATGTGGGAAGTTAACCTAAGGTGTTTGCATTAGGTTTACACTAAGTACTTTGGTTAAAAATTGAAATGTATACTATTTGTATTGTCAAAGCATTGGAAGCACTGAGAAAAGAACTTTTTTGTCGATGAGCAGAGGCATGAAACTACTTTCAAACTACTCATAATCATGTGGGAAGTTAACCTAAGATGTTTTTATTAGGTTTCCAGTAAGTAGTTTGGTGTAAATTTCAAATGTATAATACTTTTAATGTCAAAGCACTCTAATCTCTGAGAAATCAACTTTTTTGTCTCCATGTACAGAGGCATGAAACAACTTGCAGACATTTCAGAATCACTTGGGAAGTTAACCAAAGGTGTTTCCATTAGGTTTGCAGTCAGGACTTTTCAGTACAATTTAAGTGTATACTACTGTTACGTCAAAGCATTGTATGCACTGAGATAACAACTTTTTTGTCTTAATGTCTAAAGGCATGAAACAACTTTCAGTCATCTCAGAATCATGTGGGAAGTTAACCTAAGGTGTTTCCATTAGGTTTACACTAAGTACTTTGGTTAAAAATTGAAATGTATACTATTTGTATTGTCAAAGCATTGGAAGCACTGAGAAAAGAACTTTTTTGTCGATGAGCAGAGGCATGAAACTACTTTGAAACTACTCATAATCATGTGGGAAGTTGAACTAAGGTGTTTCCATTAGGTTTGCAGTAAGGACTTTGGTGTAAAATTCAAATGTATAATACTTTTAATGTCAAAGCACTCCATTCTCTGAGAAATCAACTTTTTTGTCTTTATGTACAGAGGCACGAAACAACTTGCAGACATTTCAGAATAATGAGGGAAGTTAACCTAAGGTGTTTCCATTAGGTTTGCACTAAGTACTTTGGTGTAAAATTGAAATGTATACTATTTGTATTGACAAAGCATTGTATGCACTGAGATAACAACTTTGTTGTCTTGATGTATAGAGGCATGAAAAAACTTTCAAACTGCTCATAATCATGAGGGAAGTTAACCAAAGGTGTTTCCATTAGGTTTGCAGTCAGGACTTTTCAGTTCAATTTAAGTGTATACTACTGTTACATCAAAGCATTGTATGCACTGAGATAACAACTTTTTTGTCTTAATGTCTAAAGGCATGAAACAACTTTCAGTCATCTCAGAATCATGTGGGAAGTTAACCTAAGATGTTTCCATTAGGATTGCAGTAAGTACTGTGGAGTAAAATTGAAATGTATACTATTTGTATTGTCAAAGCATTGGAAGCACTGAGAAAAGAACTTTTTTGCCTTCATGAGCAGAGGCATGAAACTACTTTCAAACTACTCATAATCATGTGGGAAGTTGAACTAAAGTGTTTCCATTAGGTTTGCACTAAGTACTTTGGTGTAAAATTCAAATGTATAATACTTTTAATGTCAAAGCACTCTAATCTCTGAGAAATCAACTTTTTTTGTCTTTATGTACAGAGGCATGAAACATCTTGCAGACATTTCAGAATCACGTGGGAAGTTAACCTAAGCTGTTTCCATTAGGTTTGCAGTAAATACTTTGGTGTAAAATTGAAATGCATGCTCTTTGTATTGTCAAAGCATTTTATGCACTGAGAGAACAATTTTTTTGACTTGATGTCCAGAGGCATGAAACAACTTTCAGTCATCTCAGAATCATGTGGAAAGTTAACCTAAGGTGTTTCCGTTAGGTTTCCACTAAGTACTTTGGTGTAAAATTGAAATGTGTACTATTTGTATTGTCAAAGCATTGTATGCACTGAGATAACAACTTTGATGTCTTGATGTATAGAGCCATGAAACACCTTTCTAACTGCTCATAATCATGAGGGAAGTTAACCTAAGATGTTTTTATTAGGTTTGCAGTAAGTAGTTTGGTGTAAATTTCAAATGTATAATACTTTTAATGTCAAAGCACTCTATTCTCTGAGAAATCAACTTTTTTGCCTTTATGTACAGAGGCATGAAACAACTTGCAGACATTTCAGAATCATGAGGGAAGTTAACCTAAGGTGTTTCCATTAGGTTTGCAGTAAGTACTTTGGTGTAAAATTGAAATGTATACTCTTTGTATTTTCAAAGCATTGTATGCACTGAGATAACAACTTTTTTGTCTTGATGTCTAGAGTCATGAAACAACTTTGAGTAATCTCAGAATCATGTGGGAAGTTAACCTAAGGTGTTTCCATTAGGTTTGCACTAAGTACTTTGGTGTAAAATTGAAATGTATACTATTTGTATTGACAAAGCATTGTATGCACTGAGATAACAACTTTGTTGTCTTGATGTATAGAGGCATGAAAAAACTTTCAAACTGCTCATAATCATGAGGGAAGTTAACCAAAGGTGTTTCCATTAGGTTTGCAGTCAGGACTTTTCAGTACAATTTAAGTGTATACTACTGTTACATCAAAGCATTGTATGCACTGAGATAACAACTTTTTTGTCTTACTGTCTAAAGGCATGAAACAACTTTCAGTCATCTCAGAATCATGTGGGAAGTTAACCTAAGGTGTTTCCATTAGGTTTGCAGTAAGTACTTTGGTGTAAAATTGAAATGTATACTATTTGTATTGTCAAAGCATTGGAAGCACTGAGAAAAGAACTTTTTTATCTTGATGAGCAGAGGCATGAAACTAGTTTCAAACCACTCATAATCATGTGGGAAGTTGACCTAAGGTGTTTCCTTTAGGTTTGCACTAAGTACTTTGGTGTAAAATTCAAATGTATTATACTTTTATTTCAAAGCACTCTAATCTCTGAGAAATCAACATTTTTGTCGTTATGTACAGAGGCATGAAACAACTTGCAGACATTTCAGAATCATGTGGGAAGTTAACCTAAGCTGTTTCCATTAGGTTTGCAGTAAATACTTTGGTGTAAAATTAAAATGTATACTCTTTGTATTGTCAAAGCATTGTACGCACTGAGAGAACAACTTTTTTGTCTTGATGTCTAGAGGCATGAAACAACTTTCAGTCATCTCAGAATCATGTGGAAAGTTAACCTAAAGTGTTTCCATTAGGTTTGCAGTAAGTACTTCTGTGTAAAATTGAAATGTATACTCTTTGTATTTTCAAAGCATTGTATGCACTGAGAGAACAGCTTTTTTGTCTTGATGTCTAGAGGCATGAAACAACTTTCAGTCATCTCAGAATCATGCGGGAAGTTAACCTAAGGTGTTTCCATTAGGTTTGCAGTTAATACTTTGGTGTAAAATTAAAATGTATACTCTTTGTATTGTCAAAGCATTGTATGCACTGAGAGAACAATTTTTTGTCTTGATGTCTAGACGCATGAAACAACTTTCAGTCATCTCAGAATCATGTGGAAAGTTAACCTAAGGTGTTTCCATTAGGTTTGCAGTTAATACTTTGGTGTAAAATTGAAATGTATACTATTTGTATTGACAAAGCATTGTATGCACTGAGATAACAACTTTGTTGTCTTGATGTATAGAGGCATGAAAAAACTTTCAAACTGCTCATAATCATGAGGGAAGTTAACCAAAGGTGTTTCCATTAGGTTTGCAGTCAGGACTTTTCAGTACAATTTAAGTGTATACTACTGTTACATCAAAGCATTGTATGCACTGAGATAACAACTTTTTTGTCTTACTGTCTAAAGGCATGAAACAACTTTCAGTCATCTCAGAATCATGTGGGAAGTTAACCTAAGGTGTTTCCATTAGGTTTGCAGTAAGTACTTTGGTGTAAAATTGAAATGTATACTCTTTGTATTTTCAAAGGATTGTATGCACTGAGATAACAACTTTTTTGACTTGATGTCTAGAGGCATGAAACAACTTTCAGTCATCTCAGAATCATGTGGGAAGTTAACCTGAGGTGTTTCCATTAGGTTTGCACTAAGTACTTTGGTGTAAAATTGAAATGTAACCTATTTGTATTGTCAAAGCATTGGAAGCACTGAGAAAAGAACTTTTTTGTCTTGACGAGCAGAGGCATGAAACTACTTTCAAACTACTCATAATCATGTGAGAAGTTAACCTAAGATGTTTTTATTAGGTTTGCACTAAGTAGTTTGGTGTAAATTTCAAATGTATAATACTTTTAATGTCAAAGCACTCTATTCTCTGAGAAATCAACTTTTTTGTCTTTATGTACAGAGGCATGAAACAACTTGAAGACATTTCAGAATCATGTGGGAAGTTAACCTAAGGTGTTTCCATTAGGTTTGCAGTAAGCACTTTGGTGTAAAATTGAAATGTATACTGTTTGTATTGACAAAGCATTGTATGCACTGAGATAACAACTTTGTTGTCTTGATGTATAGAGGCATGAAAAAGCTTTCAAACTGCTCATAATCATGAGGGAAGTTAACCAAAGCTGTTTCCATTAGGTTTGCAGTCAGGACTTTTCAGTACAATTTAAGTGTATACTACAGTTACGTCAAAGCATTGTATGCACTGAGATAACAACTTTTTTGTCTTAATGTCTAAAGGCATGAAACAACTTTCAGTCATCTCAGAATCATGTGGGAAGTTAACCTAAGGTGTTTCCATTAGGTTTGCAGTAAGTACTTACGTGTAAAATTGAAATGTATACTATTTGTATTGTCAAAGCATTGGAAGCACTGAGAAAAGAACTTTTTTATCTTGATGAGCAGAGGCATGAAACTAGTTTCAAACCACTCATAATCATGTGGGAAGTTGACCTAAGGTGTTTCCTTTAGGTTTGCACTAAGTACTTTGGTGTAAAATTCAAATGTATTATACTTTTATTTCAAAGCACTCTAATCTCTGAGAAATCAACATTTTTGTCGTTATGTACAGAGGCATGAAACAACTTGCAGACATTTCAGAATCATGTGGGAAGTTAACCTAAGCTGTTTCCATTAGGTTTGCAGTAAATACTTTGGTGTAAAATTGAAATGTATACTCTTTGTATTGTCAAAGCATTGTATGCACTGAGAGAACAACTTTTTTGTCTTGATGTCTAGAGGCATGAAACAACTTTCAGTCATCTCAGAATCATGTGGAAAGTTAACCTAAGGTGTTTCCATTAGGTTTGCAGTTAATACTTTGGTGTAAAATTGAAATGTATACTATTTGTATTGACAAAGCATTGTATGCACTGAGATAACAACTTTGTTGTCTTGATGTATAGAGGCATGAAAAAACTTTCAAACTGCTCATAATCATGAGGGAAGTTAACCAAAGTTGTTTACATTAGGTTTGCAGTCAGGACTTTTCAGTACAATTTAAGTGTATACTACTGTTACATCAAAGCATTGTATGCACTGAGATAACAACTTTTTTGTCTTACAGTCTAAAGGCATGAAACAACTTTCAGTCATCTCAGAATCATGTGGGAAGTTAACCTAAGGTGTTTCCATTAGGTTTGCAGTAAGTACTTTGGTGTAAAATTGAAATGTATACTCTTTGTATTTTCAAAGGATTGTATGCACTGAGATAACAACTTTTTTGACTTGATGTCTAGAGGCATGAAACAACTTTCAGTCATCTCAGAATCATGTGGGAAGTTAACCTGAGGTGTTTCCATTAGGTTTGCACTAAGTACTTTGGTGTAAAATTGAAATGTAACCTATTTGTATTGTCAAAGCATTGGAAGCACTGAGAAAAGAACTTTTTTGTCTTGACGAGCAGAGGCATGAAACTACTTTCAAACTACTCATAATCATGTGAGAAGTTAACCTAAGATGTTTTTATTAGGTTTGCACTAAGTAGTTTGGTGTAAATTTCAAATGTATAATACTTTTAATGTCAAAGCACTCTATTCTCTGAGAAATCAACTTTTTTGTCTTTATGTACAGAGGCATGAAACAACTTGAAGACATTTCAGAATCATGTGGGAAGTTAACCTAAGGTGTTTCCATTAGGTTTGCAGTAAGCACTTTGGTGTAAAATTGAAATGTATACTGTTTGTATTGACAAAGCATTGTATGCACTGAGATAACAACTTTGTTGTCTTGATGTATAGAGGCATGAAAAAGCTTTCAAACTGCTCATAATCATGAGGGAAGTTAACCAAAGCTGTTTCCATTAGGTTTGCAGTCAGGACTTTTCAGTACAATTTAAGTGTATACTACAGTTACGTCAAAGCATTGTATGCACTGAGATAACAACTTTTTTGTCTTAATGTCTAAAGGCATGAAACAACTTTCAGTCATCTCAGAATCATGTGGGAAGTTAACCTAAGGTGTTTCCATTAGGTTTGCAGTAAGTACTTACGTGTAAAATTGAAATGTATACTATTTGTATTGTCAAAGCATTGGAAGCACTGAGAAAAGAACTTTTTTATCTTGATGAGCAGAGGCATGAAACTAGTTTCAAACCACTCATAATCATGTGGGAAGTTGACCTAAGGTGTTTCCTTTAGGTTTGCACTAAGTACTTTGGTGTAAAATTCAAATGTATTATACTTTTATTTCAAAGCACTCTAATCTCTGAGAAATCAACATTTTTGTCGTTATGTACAGAGGCATGAAACAACTTGCAGACATTTCAGAATCATGTGGGAAGTTAACCTAAGCTGTTTCCATTAGGTTTGCAGTAAATACTTTGGTGTAAAATTAAAATGTATACTCTTTGTATTGTCAAAGCATTGTATGCACTGAGAGAACAACTTTTTTGTCTTGATGTCTAGAGGCATGAAACAACTTTCAGTCATCTCAGAATCATGTGGAAAGTTAACCTAAAGTGTTTCCATTAGGTTTGCAGTAAGTACTTCTGTGTAAAATTGAAATGTATACTCTTTGTATTTTCAAAGCATTGTTTGCACTGAGAGAACAGCTTTTTTGTCTTGATGTCTAGAGGCATGAAACAACTTTCAGTCATCTCAGAATCATGTGGGAAGTTAACCTAAGGTGTTTCCATTAGGTTTGCAGTTAATACTTTGGTGTAAAATTAAAATGTATACTCTTTGTATTGTCAAAGCATTGTATGCACTGAGAGAACAATTTTTTGTCTTGATGTCTAGACGCATGAAACAACTTTCAGTCATCTCAGAATCATGTGGAAAGTTAACCTAAGGTGTTTCCGTTAGGTTTCCACTAAGTACTTTGGTGTAAAATTGAAATGTATACTATTTGTATTGTCAGAGCATTGTATGCACTGAGATAACAACTTTGATGTCTTGATGTATAGAGCCATGAAACACCTTTCTAACTGCTCATAATCATGAGGGAAGTTAACCTAAGATGTTTTTATTAGGTTTGCAGTAAGTAGTTTGGTGTAAATTTCAAATGTATAATACTTTTAATGTCAAAGCACTCTATTCTCTGAGAAATCAACTTTTTTGCCTTTATGTACAGAGGCATGAAACAACTTGCAGACATTTCAGAATCATGAGGGAAGTTAACCTAAGGTGTTTCCATTAGGTTTGCAGTAAGTACTTTGGTGTAAAATTGAAATGTATACTCTTTGTATTTTCAAAGCATTGTATGCACTGAGATAACAACTTTTTTGTCTTGATGTCTAGAGGCATGAAACAACTTTCAGTAATCTCAGAATCATGTGGGAAGTTAACCTAAGGTGTTTCCATTAGGTTTGCACTAAGTACTTTGGTGTAAAATTGAAATATATACTATTTGTATTGACAAATCATTGTATGCACTGAGATAACAACTTTGTTGTCTTGATGTATAGAGGCATGAAAAAACTTTCAAACTGCTCATAATCATGAGGGAAGTTAACCAAAGGTGTTTCCATTAGGTTTGCAGTCAGGACTTTTCAGTACAATTTAAGTGTATACTACTGTTACATCAAAGCATTGTATGCACTGAGATAACAACTTTTTTGTCTTAATGTCTAAAGGCATGAAACAACTTTCAGTCATCTCAGAATCATGTGGGAAGTTAACCTAAGGTGTTTCCATTAGGTTTGCAGTAAGTACTTTGGTGTAAAATTGAAATGTATACTCTTTGTATTTTCAAAGGATTGTATGCACTGAGATAACAACTTTTTTGACTTGATGTCTAGAGGCATGAAACAACTTTCAGTCATCTCAGAATCGTGTGGGAAGTTAACCTGAGGTGTTTCCATTAGGTTTCCACTAAGTACTTTGGTGTAAAATTGAAATGTAACCTATTTGTATTGTCAAAGCATTGGAAGCACTGAGAAAAGAACTTTTTTGTCTTGACGAGCAGAGGCATGAAACTACTTTCAAACTACTCATAATCATGTGGGAAGTTAACCTAAGTTGTTTTTATTAGGTTTGCACTAAGTAGTTTGGTGTAAATTTCAAATGTACAATACTTTTAATGTCCAATCACTCTATTCTCTGAGAAATCAACTTTTTTGTCTTTATGTACAGAGGCATGAAACAACTTGCAGACATTTCAGAATCATGTGGGAAGTTAACCTAAAGTGTTTCCATTAGGTTTGCAGTAAGTACTTTTGTGTAAAATTGAAATGTATACTCTTTGTAATTTCAAAGCATTGTATGCACTGAGATAACAACTTTTTTGATTTTATGCACAGAGGCATGAAACAACTTGCAGACATTTCAGAATCATGTGCGAAGTTAACCTAAGCTGTTTCCATTAGGTTTGCAGTAAGTACTTTGGTTTAAAATTGAAATGCATACTCTTTGTTTTGTCAAAGCATTGTAAGCACTGAGATAATAACTTTTTTGTCTTGATGTCTAGAGCCATGAAACAACTTTCAGTCATCTCAGAATCATGTGGGAAGTTAACCTAAGGTGTTTCCATTAGGTTTGCAGTAAGTACTTTGGTGTAAAATTGAAATGTATACTCTTTGTATTGTCAAAGCACTGTAGGCACTGAGATAACAACTATTTTGTCTTGATGTCTAGAGGCATGAAACAACCTTCAGTCATATCAGAATCATCTGGGAAGATAACCTAAGGTGTTTCCATCAGGTTTGCACTAAGTACTTTGGTGTAAAATTGAAATGTATACTATTTGTATTGTCAAAGCTTTGGAAGCACTGAGAAAAGAACTTTTTTGTCTTGATGAGCAGAGGCATGAAACTACTTTCAAACTACTCATAATCATGTGGGAAGTTGAACTAAGGTGTTTCCATTAGGTTTGCACTAAGGACTTTGGTGTAAAATTCAAATGTATAATACTTTTAATGTCAAAGCACTCTATTCTCTGAGAAATCAACTTTTTTGTCTTTATGTACAGAGGTACGAAACAACTTGCAGACATTTCAGAATCATGAGGGAAGTTAACCTAAGGTGTTTCCATTAGGTTTGCAGTAAGTACTTTGGTGTAAAATTGAAATGTATACTCTTTGTATTTTCAAAGCATTGTATGCACTGAGATAACAACTTTTTTGTCTTGATGTCTAGAGGCATGAAACAACTTTCAAACTGCCCATAATCATGAGGGAAGTTAACCAAAGGTGTTTCCATTAGGTTTGCAGTCAGGACTTTTCAGTACAATTTAAATGTATACTACTTTTACGTCAAAGCATTGTATGTACTGAGATAACAACTTTCTTGTCTTAATGTCTAAAGGCATGAAACAACTTTCAGTCATCTCAGAATCATGTGGGAAGTTAACCTAAGATGTTTCCATTAGGATTGCAGTAAGTACTTTGGAGTAAAATTGAAATGTATACTATTTGTATTGTCAAAGCATTGGAAGCACTGAGAAAAGAACTTTTTTGTCTTGATGAGCAGAGGCATGAAACTACTTTCAAACTACTCATAATCATGTGGGAAGTTAACCTAAGATGTTTTTATTAGGTTTGCAGTAAGTAGTTTGGTGTAAATTACAAATGTATAATACTTTTAATGTCAAAGCACTCTATTCTCTGAGAAATCAACTTTTTTGTCTTTATGTACAGAGGCATGAAACAACTTGCAGACATTTCAGAATCATGAGGGAAGTTAACCTAAGGTGTTTCCATTAGGTTTGCAGTAAGCACTTTGGTGTAAAATTGAAATGTATACTCTTTGCATTTTCAAAACATTGTATGCACTGAGATAACAACTTTTTTGTCTTGTTGTCTAGAGGCATGAAACAACTTTCAGTCATCTCAGAATCATGTGGGAAGTTAACCTAAAGTGTTTCCATTAGGTTTGCAGTAAGTACTTTGGTGTAAAATTGAAATGTATACTGTTTGTATTGACAAAGCATTGTATGCACTGAGATAACAACTTTGTTGTCTTGATGTATAGAGGCATGAAAAAACGTTCAAACTGCTCATAATCATGAGGGAAAATAACCAAAGCTGTTTCCATTAGGTTTGCAGTCAGGACTTTTCAGTACAATTTAAGTGTATACTACTGTTACGTCAAAGCATTGTATGCACTGAGATAACAACTTTTTTGTCTTAATGTCTAAAGGCATGAAACAACTTTCAGTCATCTCAGAATCATGTGGGAAGTTAACCTAAGGTATTTCCATTAGGTTTGCAGTAAGTACTTTGGTGTAAAATTGAAATGTATACTATTTGTATTGTCAAAGCATTGGAAGCACTGAGAAAAGAACTTTTTTGTCTTGATGAGCAGAGGCATTAAACTAGTTTCAAACTACTCATAATCATGTGGGAAGTTGAACTAAGGTGTTTCCTTTAGGTTTGCACTAAGGACTTTGGTGTAAAATTCAAATGTATAATACTTTCAATGTCAAAGAACTCTAATCTCTGAGAAATCAAGTTTTTTGTCTTTATGTACAGAGGCATGAAACAACTTGCAGACATTTCAGAATCATGTGGGAAGTTAACTTAAAGTGTTTCCATTAGGTTTGCAGTAAGTACTTTTGTGTAAAATTGAAATGTATACTCTTTGTATTTTCAAAGCATTGTATGCACTGAGAGAACAACTTTTTTGTCTTGATGTCTAGAGGCATGAAACAACTTTCAGTCATCTCAGAATCATGTGGGTAGTTAACCTAAGGGATTTCCATTAGGTTTCCACTAAGTACTTTGGTGTAAAATTGAAATGTATGCTATTTGTATTGTCAAAGCATTGGAAGCACTGAAAAAAGAACTTTTTTGTCGATGAGCAGAGGCATGAACCTACTTTCATACTACTCATAATCATGTGGGAAGTTGAACTAAGGTGTTTCCTTTAGGTTTGCACTAAGTACTTTGGTGCAAAATTCAAATGTATTATACTTTTAATGTCAAAGCACTCTAATCTCTGAGAAATCAACTTTTTTGTCTTTATGTACAGAAGCATGAAACAACTTGCAGACATTTCAGAATCATGTGGGAAGTTAACCTAAGCTGTTTCCATTAGGTTTGCAGTAAATACTTTGGTGTAAAATTAAAATGTATACTCTTTGTATTGTCAAAGCATTGTATGCACTGAGACAACAACTTTTTTGTCTTGATGTCTTGAGGCATGAAACAACTTTCAGTCATCTCAGAATCATGTGGAAAGTTAACCTAAAGTGTTTCCATTAGGTTTGCAGTAAGTACTTTTGTGTAAAATTGAAATGTATACTCTTTGTATTTTCAAAGCATTGCATGCACTGAGACAACAACTTTTTTGTCTTGATGTCTAGAGGCATGAAACAACTTTCAGTCATCTCAGAATCATGTGGGAAGTTAACCTAAGGTGTTTCCATTAGGTTTACACTAAGTACTTTGGTGTAAAATTGAAATGTATAGTATTTGTATTGACAAAGCATTGTATGCACTGAGATAACAACTTTGTTGTCTTGATGTATAGAGGCATGAAAAAACTTTCAAACTGCTCATAATCATGAGGGAAGTTAACCAAAGGTGTTTCCATTAGGTTTGCAGTCAAGACTTTTCAGTACAATTTAAGTGTATACTACTGTTACATCAAAGCATTGTATGCACTGAGATAACAACTTTTTTGTCTTACTGTCTAAAGGCATGAAACAACTTTCAGTCATCTCAGAATCATGTGGGAAGTTAACCTAAAGTGTTTCCATTAGGTTTGCAGTAAGTACTTTTGTGTAAAATTGAAATGTATACTCTTTGTAATTTCAAAGCATTGTATGCACTGAGATAACAACTTTTTTGATTTTATGCACAGAGGCATGAAACAACTTGCAGACATTTCAGAATCATGTGCGAAGTTAACCTAAGCTGTTTCCATTAGGTTTGCAGTAAGTACTTTGGTTTAAAATTGAAATGCATACTCTTTGTTTTGTCAAAGCATTGTAAGCACTGAGATAATAACTTTTTTGTCTTGATGTCTAGAGCCATGAAACAACTTTCAGTCATCTCAGAATCATGTGGGAAGTTAACCTAAGGTGTTTCCATTAGGTTTGCAGTAAGTACTTTGGTGTAAAATTGAAATGTATACTATTTGTATTGTCAAAGCTTTGGAAGCACTGAGAATAGAACTTTTTTGTCTTGATGAGCAGAGGCATGAAACTACTTTCAAACTACTCATAATCATGTGGGAAGTTGAACTAAGGTGTTTCCATTAGGTTTGCACTAAGGACTTTGGTGTAAAATTCAAATGTATAATACTTTTAATGTCAAAGCACTCTATTCTCTGAGAAATCAACTTTTTTGCCTTTATGTACAGAGGCATGAAACAACTTGCAGACATTTCAGAATCATGAGGGAAGTTAACCTAAGGTGTTTCCATTAGGTTTGCAGTAAGTACTTTGGTGTAAAATTGAAATGTATACTCTTTGTATTTTCAAAGCATTGTATGCACTGAGATAACAACTTTTTTGTCTTGATGTCTAGAGGCATGAAACAACTTTCAGTAATCTCAGAATCATGTGGGAAGTTAACCTAAGGTGTTTCCATTAGGTTTGCACTAAGTACTTTGGTGTAAAATTGAAATGTATACTATTTGTATTGACAAAGCATTGTATGCACTGAGATAACAACTTTGTTGTCTTGATGTATAGAGGCATGAAAAAACTTTCAAACTGCTCATAATCATGAGGGAAGTTAACCAAAGGTGTTTCCATTAGGTTTGCAGTCAGGACTTTTCAGTACAATTTAAGTGTATACTACTGTTACATCAAAGCATTGTATGCACTGAGATAACAACTTTTTTGTCTTACTGTCTAAAGGCATGAAACAACTTTCAGTCATCTCAGAATCATGTGGGAAGTTAACCTAAGGTGTTTCCATTAGGTTTGCAGTAAGTACTTTGGTGTAAAATTGAAATGTATACTCTTTGTATTTTCAAAGGATTGTATGCACTGAGATAACAACTTTTTTGACTTGATGTCTAGAGGCATGAAACAACTTTCAGTCATCTCAGAATCATGTGGGAAGTTAACCTGAGGTGTTTCCATTAGGTTTGCACTAAGTACTTTGGTGTAAAATTGAAATGTAACCTATTTGTATTGTCAAAGCATTGGAAGCACTGAGAAATGAACTTTTTTGTCTTGACGAGCAGAGGCATGAAACTACTTTCAAACTACTCATAATCATGTGAGAAGTTAACCTAAGATGTTTTTATTAGGTTTGCACTAAGTAGTTTGGTGTAAATTTCAAATGTATAATACTTTTAATGTCAAAGCACTCTATTCTCTGAGAAATCAACTTTTTTGTCTTTATGTACAGAGGCATGAAACAACTTGAAGACATTTCAGAATCATGTGGGAAGTTAACCTAAGGTGTTTCCATTAGGTTTGCAGTAAGCACTTTGGTGTAAAATTGAAATGTATACTGTTTGTATTGACAAAGCATTGTATGCACTGAGATAACAACTTTATTGTCTTGATGTATAGAGGCATGAAAAAGCTTTCAAACTGCTCATAATCATGAGGGAAGTTAACCAAAGCTGTTTCCATTAGGTTTGCAGTCAGGACTTTTCAGTACAATTTAAGTGTATACTACAGTTACGTCAAAACATTGTATGCACTGAGTTAACAACTTTTTTGTCTTAATGTCTAAAGGCATGAAACAACTTTCAGTCATCTCAGAATCATGTGGGAAGTTAACCTAAGGTGTTTCCATTAGGTTTGCAGTAAGTACTTACGTGTAAAATTGAAATGTATACTATTTGTATTGTCAAAGCATTGGAAGCACTGAGAAAAGAACTTTTTTATCTTGATGAGCAGAGGCATGAAACTAGTTTCAAACTACTCATAATCATGTGGGAAGTTGACCTAAGGTGTTTCCTTTAGGTTTGCACTAAGTACTTTGGTGTAAAATTCAAATGTATTATACTTTTATTTCAAAGCACTCTAATCTCTGAGAAATCAACATTTGTGTCGTTATGTACAGAGGCATGAAACAACTTGCAGACATTTCAGAATCATGTGGGAAGTTAACCTAAGCTGTTTCCATTAGGTTTGCAGTAAATACTTTGGTGTAAAATTAAAATGTATACTCTTTGTATTGTCAAAGCATTGTATGCACTGAGAGAACAACTTTTTTGTCTTGATGTCTAGAGGCATGAAACAACTTTCAGTCATCTCAGAATCATGTGGAAAGTTAACCTAAAGTGTTTCCATTAGGTTTGCAGTAAGTACTTCTGTGTAAAATTGAAATGTATACTCTTTGTATTTTCAAAGCATTGTATGCACTGAGAGAACAGCTTTTTTGTCTTGATGTCTAGAGGCATGAAACAACTTTCAGTCATCTCAGAATCATGTGGGAAGTTAACCTAAGGTGTTTCCATTAGGTTTGCAGTTAGTACTTTGGTGTAAAATTAAAATGTATACTCTTTGTATTGTCAAAGCATTGTATGCACTGAGAGATCAATTTTTTGTCTTGATGTCTAGACGCATGAAACAACTTTCAGTCATCTCAGAATCATGTGGAAAGTTAACCTAAGGTGTTTCCGTTAGGTTTCCACTAAGTACTTTGGTGTAAAATTGAAATGTATACTATTTGTATTGTCAGAGCATTGTATGCACTGAGATAACAACTTTGATGTCTTGATGTATAGAGCCATGAAACACCTTTCTAACTGCTCATAATCATGAGGGAAGTTAACCTAAGATGTTTTTATTAGGTTTGCAGTAAGTAGTTTGGTGTAAATTTCAAATGTATAATACTTTTAATGTCAAAGCACTCTATTCTCTGAGAAATCAACTTTTTTGCCTTTATGTACAGAGGCATGAAACAACTTGCAGACATTTCAGAATCATGAGGGAAGTTAACCTAAGGTGTTTCCATTAGGTTTGCAGTAAGTACTTTGGTGTAAAATTGAAATGTATACTCTTTGTATTTTCAAAGCATTGTATGCACTGAGATAACAACTTTTTTGTCTTGATGTCTAGAGGCATGAAACAACTTTCAGTAATCTCAGAATCATGTGGGAAGTTAACCTAAGGTGTTTCCATTAGGTTTGCACTAAGTACTTTGGTGTAAAATTGAAATGTATACTATTTGTATTGACAAATCATTGTATGCACTGAGATAACAACTTTGTTGTCTTGATGTATAGAGGCATGAAAAAACTTTCAAACTGCTCATAATCATGAGGGAAGTTAACCAAAGGTGTTTCCATTAGGTTTGCAGTCAGGACTTTTCAGTGCAATTTAAGTGTATACTACTGTTACATCAAAGCATTGTATGCACTGAGATAACAACTTTTTTGTCTTAATGTCTAAAGGCATGAAACAACTTTCAGTCATCTCAGAATCATGTGGGAAGTTAACCTAAGGTGTTTCCATTAGGTTTGCAGTAAGTACTTTGGTGTAAAATTGAAATGTATACTCTTTGTATTTTCAAAGGATTGTATGCACTGAGATAACAACTTTTTTGACTTGATGTCTAGAGGCATGAAACAACTTTCAGTCATCTCAGAATCATGTGGGAAGTTAACCTGAGGTGTTTCCATTAGGTTTGCACTAAGTACTTTGGTGTAAAATTGAAATGTAACCTATTTGTATTGTCAAAGCATTGGAAGCACTGAGAAAAGAACTTTTTTGTCTTGACGAGCAGAGGCATGAAACTACTTTCAAACTACTCATAATCATGTGGGAAGTTAACCTAAGATGTTTTTATTAGGTTTGCACTAAGTAGTTTGGTGTAAATTTCAAATGTACAATACTTTTAATGTCCAATCACTCTATTCTCTGAGAAATCAACTTTTTTGTCTTTATGTACAGAGGCATGAAACAACTTGCAGACATTTCAGAATCATGTGGGAAGTTAACCTAAAGTGTTTCCATTAGGTTTGCAGTAAGTACTTTTGTGTAAAATTGAAATGTATACTCTTTGTAATTTCAAAGCATTGTATGCACTGAGATAACAACTTTTTTGATTTTATGCACAGAGGCATGAAACAACTTGCAGACATTTCAGAATCATGTGCGAAGTTAACCTAAGCTGTTTCCATTAGGTTTGCAGTAAGTACTTTGGTTTAAAATTGAAATGCATACTCTTTGTTTTGTCAAAGCATTGTAAGCACTGAGATAATAACTTTTTTGTCTTGATGTCTAGAGCCATGAAACGACTTTCAGTCATCTCAGAATCATGTGGGAAGTTAACCTAAGGTGTTTCCATTAGGTTTGCAGTAAGTACTTTGGTGTAAAATTGAAATGTATACTCTTTGTATTGTCAAAGCACTGTAGGCACTGAGATAACAACTATTTTGTCTTGATGTCTAGAGGCATGAAACAACCTTCAGTCATCTCAGAATCATCTGGGAAGATAACCTAAGGTGTTTCCATCAGGTTTGCACTAAGTACTTTGGTGTAAAATTGAAATGTATACTATTTGTATTGTCAAAGCTTTGGAAGCACTGAGAAAAGAACTTTTTTGTCTTGATGAGCAGAGGCATGAAACTACTTTCAAACTACTCATAATCATGTGGGAAGTTGACCTAAGGTGTTTCCTTTAGGTTTGCACTAAGTACTTTGGTGTAAAATTCAAATGTATTATACTTTTATTTCAAAGCACTCTAATCTCTGAGAAATCAACATTTTTGTCGTTATGTACAGAGGCATGAAACAACTTGCAGACATTTCAGAATCATGTGGGAAGTTAACCTAAGCTGTTTCCATTAGGTTTGCAGTAAATACTTTGGTGTAAAATTGAAATGTATACTATTTGTATTGTCAAAGCATTGTATGCACAGAGATAACAACTTTGTTGTCTTGATGTCTAGAGGCATGAAACAACTTTCAGTCATCTCAGAATCATGTGGGAAGTTAACCTAAGGTGTTTGAATTAGGTTTACACTAAGTACTTTGGTTAAAAATTGAAATGTATACTATTTGTATTGTCAAAGCATTGGAAGCACTGAGAAAAGAACTTTTTTGTCGATGAGCAGAGGCATGAAACTACTTTCAAACTACTCATAATCATGTGGGAAGTTAACCTAAGATGTTTTTATTAGGTTTCCAGTAAGTAGTTTGGTGTAAATTTCAAATGTATAATACTTTTAATGTCAAAGCACTCTAATCTCTGAGAAATCAACTTTTTTGTCTCTATGTACAGAGGCATGAAACAACTTGCAGACATTTCAGAATCCCTTGGGAAGTTAACCAAAGGTGTTTCCATTAGGTTTGCAGTCAGGACTTTTCAGTACAATTTAAGTGTATACTACTGTTACGTCAAAGCATTGTATGCACTGAGATAACAACTTTTTTGTCTTAATGTCTAAAGGCATGAAACAACTTTCAGTCATCTCAGAATCATGTGGGAAGTTAACCTAAGATGTTTCCATTAGGATTGCAGAAAGTACTTTGGAGTAAAATTGAAATGTATACTCTTTGTATTGTCAAAGCATTGGAAGCACTGAGAAAAGAACTTTTTTGTCTTGATGAGCAGAGGCATGAAACTACTTTCAAACTACTCATAATCATGTGGGAAGTTGAACTAAGGTGTTTCCATTAGGTTTGCACTAAGTACTTTGGTGTAAATTTCAAATGTACAATACTTTTAATGTCCAATCACTCTATTCTCTGAGAAATCAACTTTTTTGTCTTTATGTACAGAGGCATGAAACAACTTGCAGACATTTCAGAATCATGTGGGAAGTTAACCTAAAGTGTTTCCATTAGGTTTGCAGTAAGTACTTTTGTGTAAAATTGAAATGTATACTCTTTGTAATTTCAAAGCATTGTATGCACTGAGATAACAACTTTTTTGATTTTATGCACAGAGGCATGAAACAACTTGCAGACATTTCAGAATCATGTGCGAAGTTAACCTAAGCTGTTTCCATTAGGTTTGCAGTAAGTACTTTGGTTTAAAATTGAAATGCATACTCTTTGTTTTGTCAAAGCATTGTAAGCACTGAGATAATAACTTTTTTGTCTTGATGTCTAGAGCCATGAAACAACTTTCAGTCATCTCAGAATCATGTGGGAAGTTAACCTAAGGTGTTTCCATTAGGTTTGCAGTAAGTACTTTGGTGTAAAATTGAAACGTATACTATTTGTATTGTCAAAGCTTTGGAAGCACTGAGAAAAGAACTTTTTTGTCTTGATGAGCAGAGGCATGAAACTACTTTCAAACTACTCATAATCATGTGGGAAGTTGAACTAAGGTGTTTCCATTAGGTTTGCACTAAGGACTTTGGTGTAAAATTCAAATGTATAATACTTTTAATGTCAAAGCACTCTATTCTCTGAGAAATCAACTTTTTTGTCTTTATGTACAGAGGCACGAAACAACTTGCAGACATTTCAGAATAATGAGGGAAGTTAACCTAAGGTGTTTCCATTAGGTTTGCAGTAAGTAGTTTGGTGTAAAATTGAAATGTATACTGTTTGTATTGACAAAGCATTGTATGCACTGAGATAACAACTTTGTTGTCTTGATGTATAGAGGCATGAAAAAGCTTTCAAACTGCTCATAATCATGAGGGAAGTTAACCAAAGCTGTTTCCATTAGGTTTGCAGTCAGGACTTTTCAGTACAATTTAAGTGTATACTACAGTTACGTCAAAGCATTGTATGCACTGAGATAACAACTTTTTTGTCTTAATGTCTAAAGGCATGAAACAACTTTCAGTCATCTCAGAATCATGTGGGAAGTTAACCTAAGGTGTTTCCATTAGGTTTGCAGTAAGTACTTACGTGTAAAATTGAAATGTATACTATTTGTATTGTCAAAGCATTGGAAGCACTGAGAAAAGAACTTTTTTATCTTGATGAGCAGAGGCATGAAACTAGTTTCAAACCACTCATAATCATGTGGGAAGTTGACCTAAGGTGTTTCCTTTAGGTTTGCACTAAGTACTTTGGTGTAAAATTCAAATGTATTATACTTTTATTTCAAAGCACTCTAATCTCTGAGAAATCAACATTTTTGTCGTTATGTACAGAGGCATGAAACAACTTGCAGACATTTCAGAATCATGTGGGAAGTTAACCTAAGCTGTTTCCATTAGGTTTGCAGTAAATACTTTGGTGTAAAATTAAAATGTATACTCTTTGTATTGTCAAAGCATTGTATGCACTGAGAGAACAACTTTTTTGTCTTGATGTCTAGAGGCATGAAACAACTTTCAGTCATCTCAGAATCATGTGGAAAGTTAACCTAAAGTGTTTCCATTAGGTTTGCAGTAAGTACTTCTGTGTAAAATTGAAATGTATACTCTTTGTATTTTCAAAGCATTGTATGCACTGAGAGAACAGCTTTTTTGTCTTGATGTCTAGAGGCATGAAACAACTTTCAGTCATCTCAGAATCATGCGGGAAGTTAACCTAAGGTGTTTCCATTAGGTTTGCAGTTAATACTTTGGTGTAAAATTAAAATGTATACTCTTTGTATTGTCAAAGCATTGTATGCACTGAGAGAACAATTTTTTGTCTTGATGTCTAGACGCATGAAACAACTTTCAGTCATCTCAGAATCATGTGGAAAGTTAACCTAAGGTGTTTCCATTAGGTTTGCAGTAAGTACTTTGGTGTAAAATTGAAATGTAACCTATTTGTATTGTCAAAGCATTGGAAGCACTGAGAAAAGAACTTTTTTGTCTTGACGAGCAGAGGCATGAAACTACTTTCAAACTACTCATAATCATGTGAGAAGTTAACCTAAGATGTTTTTATTAGGTTTGCACTAAGTAGTTTGGTGTAAATTTCAAATGTATAATACTTTTAATGTCAAAGCACTCTATTCTCTGAGAAATCAACTTTTTTGTCTTTATGTACAGAGGCATGAAACAACTTGAAGACATTTCAGAATCATGTGGGAAGTTAACCTAAGGTGTTTCCATTAGGTTTGCAGTAAGCACTTTGGTGTAAAATTGAAATGTATACTGTTTGTATTGACAAAGCATTGTATGCACTGAGATAACAACTTTGTTGTCTTGATGTATAGAGGCATGAAAAAGCTTTCAAACTGCTCATAATCATGAGGGAAGTTAACCAAAGCTGTTTCCATTAGGTTTGCAGTCAGGACTTTTCAGTACAATTTAAGTGTATACTACAGTTACGTCAAAGCATTGTATGCACTGAGATAACAACTTTTTTGTCTTAATGTCTAAAGGCATGAAACAACTTTCAGTCATCTCAGAATGATGTGGGAAGTTAACCTAAGGTGTTTCCATTAGGTTTGCAGTAAGTACTTACCTGTAAAATTGAAATGTATACTATTTGTATTGTCAAAGCATTGGAAGCACTGAGAAAAGAACTTTTTTATCTTGATGAGCAGAGGCATGAAACTAGTTTCAAACCACTCATAATCATGTGGGAAGTTGACCTAAGGTGTTTCCTTTAGGTTTGCACTAAGTACTTTGGTGTAAAATTCAAATGTATTATACTTTTATTTCAAAGCACTCTAATCTCTGAGAAATCAACATTTTTGTCGTTATGTACAGAGGCATGAAACAACTTGCAGACATTTCAGAATCATGTGGGAAGTTAACCTAAGCTGTTTCCATTAGGTTTGCAGTAAATACTTTGGTGTAAAATTAAAATGTATACTCTTTGTATTGTCAAAGCATTGTATGCACTGAGAGAACAACTTTTTTGTCTTGATGTCTAGAGGCATGAAACAACTTTCAGTCATCTCAGAATCATGTGGAAAGTTAACCTAAAGTGTTTCCATTAGGTTTGCAGTAAGTACTTCTGTGTAAAATTGAAATGTATACTCTTTGTATTTTCAAAGCATTGCATGCACTGAGAGAACAGCTTTTTTGTCTTGATGTCTAGAGGCATGAAACAACTTTCAGTCATCTCAGAATCATGCGGGAAGTTAACCTAAGGTGTTTCCATTAGGTTTGCAGTTAATACTTTGGTGTAAAATTAAAATGTATACTCTTTGTATTGTCAAAGCATTGTATGCACTGAGAGAACAATTTTTTGTCTTGATGTCTAGACGCATGAAACAACTTTCAGTCATCTCAGAATCATGTGGAAAGTTAACCTAAGGTGTTTCCATTAGGTTTGCAGTTAATACTTTGGTGTAAAATTGAAATGTATACTATTTGTATTGACAAAGCATTGTATGCACTGAGATAACAACTTTGTTGTCTTGATGTATAGAGGCATGAAAAAACTTTCAAACTGCTCATAATCATGAGGGAAGTTAACCAAAGGTGTTTCCATTAGGTTTGCAGTCAGGACTTTTCAGTACAATTTAAGTGTATACTACTGTTACATCAAAGCATTGTATGCACTGAGATAACAACTTTTTTGTCTTACTGTCTAAAGGCATGAAACAACTTTCAGTCATCTCAGAATCATGTGGGAAGTTAACCTAAGGTGTTTCCATTAGGTTTGCAGTAAGTACTTTGGTGTAAAATTGAAATGTATACTCTTTGTATTTTCAAAGGATTGTATGCACTGAGATAACAACTTTTTTGACTTGATGTCTAGAGGCATGAAACAACTTTCAGTCATCTCAGAATCATGTGGGAAGTTAACCTGAGGTGTTTCCATTAGGTTTGCACTAAGTACTTTGGTGTAAAATTGAAATGTAACCTATTTGTATTGTCAAAGCATTGGAAGCACTGAGAAAAGAACTTTTTTGTCTTGACGAGCAGAGGCATGAAACTACTTTCAAACTACTCATAATCATGTGAGAAGTTAACCTAAGATGTTTTTATTAGGTTTGCACTAAGTAGTTTGGTGTAAATTTCAAATGTATAATACTTTTAATGTCAAAGCACTCTATTCTCTGAGAAATCAACTTTTTTGTCTTTATGTACAGAGGCATGAAACAACTTGAAGACATTTCAGAATCATGTGGGAAGTTAACCTAAGGTGTTTCCATTAGGTTTGCAGTAAGCACTTTGGTGTAAAATTGAAATGTATACTGTTTGTATTGACAAAGCATTGTATGCACTGAGATAACAACTTTGTTGTCTTGATGTATAGAGGCATGAAAAAGCTTTCAAACTGCTCATAATCATGAGGGAAGTTAACCAAAGCTGTTTCCATTAGGTTTGCAGTCAGGACTTTTCAGTACAATTTAAGTGTATACTACAGTTACGTCAAAGCATTGTATGCACTGAGATAACAACTTTTTTGTCTTAATGTCTAAAGGCATGAAACAACTTTCAGTCATCTCAGAATCATGTGGGAAGTTAACCTAAGGTGTTTCCATTAGGTTTGCAGTAAGTACTTACGTGTAAAATTGAAATGTATACTATTTGTATTGTCAAAGCATTGGAAGCACTGAGAAAAGAACTTTTTTATCTTGATGAGCAGAGGCATGAAACTAGTTTCAAACCACTCATAATCATGTGGGAAGTTGACCTAAGGTGTTTCCTTTAGGTTTGCAGTAAGTCCTTTGGTGTAAAATTCAAACGTATTATACTTTTATTTCAAAGCACTCTAATCTCTGAGAAATCAACATTTTTGTCGTTATGTACAGAGGCATGAAACAACTTGCAGACATTTCAGAATCATGTGGGAAGTTAACCTAAGCTGTTTCCATTAGGTTTGCAGTAAATACTTTGGTGTAAAATTAAAATGTATACTCTTTGTATTGTCAAAGCATTGTATGCACTGAGAGAACAACTTTTTTGTCTTGATGTCTAGAGGCATGAAACAACTTTCAGTCATCTCAGAATCATGTGGAAAGTTAACCTAAAGTGTTTCCATTAGGTTTGCAGTAAGTACTTCTGTGTAAAATTGAAATGTATACTCTTTGTATTTTCAAAGCATTGTATGCACTGAGAGAACAGCTTTTTTGTCTTGATGTCTAGAGGCATGAAACAACTTTCAGTCATCTCAGAATCATGTGGGAAGTTAACCTAAGGTGTTTCCATTAGGTTTGCAGTTAATACTTTGGTGTAAAATTAAAATGTATACTCTTTGTATTGTCAAAGCATTGTATGCACTGAGAGAACAATTTTTTGTCTTGATGTCTAGACGCATGAAACAATTTTCAGTCATCTCAGAATCATGTGGAAAGTTAACCTAAGGTGTTTCCGTTAGGTTTCCACTAAGTACTTTGGTGTAAAATTGAAATGTATACTATTTGTATTGTCAGAGCATTGTATGCACTGAGATAACAACTTTGATGTCTTGATGTATAGAGCCATGAAACACCTTTCTAACTGCTCATAATCATGAGGGAAGTTAACCTAAGATGTTTTTATTAGGTTTGCAGTAAGTAGTTTGGTGTAAATTTCAAATGTATAATACTTTTAATGTCAAAGCACTCTATTCTCTGAGAAATCAACTTTTTTGCCTTTATGTACAGAGGCATGAAACAACTTGCAGACATTTCAGAATCATGAGGGAAGTTAACCTAAGGTGTTTCCATTAGGTTTGCAGTAAGTACTTTGGTGTAAAATTGAAATGTATACTCTTTGTATTTTCAAAGCATTGTATGCACTGAGATAACAACTTTTTTGTCTTGATGTCTAGAGGCATGAAACAACTTTCAGTAATCTCAGAATCATGTGGGAAGTTAACCTAAGGTGTTTCCATTAGGTTTGCACTAAGTACTTTGGTGTAAAATTGAAATGTATACTATTTGTATTGACAAATCATTGTATGCACTGAGATAACAACTTTGTTGTCTTGATGTATAGAGGCATGAAAAAACTTTCAAACTGCTCATAATCATGAGGGAAGTTAACCAAAGGTGTTTCCATTAGGTTTGCAGTCAGGACTTTTCAGTACAATTTAAGTGTATACTACTGTTACATCAAAGCATTGTATGCACTGAGATAACAACTTTTTTGTCTTAATGTCTAAAGGCATGAAACAACTTTCAGTCATCTCAGAATCATGTGGGAAGTTAACCTAAGGTGTTTCCATTAGGTTTGCAGTAAGTACTTTGGTGTAAAATTGAAATGTATACTCTTTGTATTTTCAAAGGATTGTATGCACTGAGATAACAACTTTTTTGACTTGATGTCTAGAGGCATGAAACAACTTTCAGTCATCTCAGAATCATGTGGGAAGTTAACCTGAGGTGTTTCCATTAGGTTTGCACTAAGTACTTTGGTGTAAAATTGAAATGTAACCTATTTGTATTGTCAAAGCATTGGAAGCACTGAGAAAAGAACTTTTTTGTCTTGACGAGCAGAGGCATGAAACTACTTTCAAACTACTCATAATCATGTGGGAAGTTAACCTAAGATGTTTTTATTAGGTTTGCACTAAGTAGTTTGGTGTAAATTTCAAATGTACAATACTTTTAATGTCCAATCACTCTATTCTCTGAGAAATCAACTTTTTTGTCTTTATGTACAGAGGCATGAAACAACTTGCAGACATTTCAGAATCATGTGGGAAGTTAACCTAAAGTGTTTCCATTAGGTTTGCAGTAAGTACTTTTGTGTAAAATTGAAATGTATACTCTTTGTAATTTCAAAGCATTGTATGCACTGAGATAACAACTTTTTTGATTTTATGCACAGAGGCATGAAACAACTTGCAGACATTTGAGAATCATGTGCGAAGTTAACCTAAGCTGTTTCCATTAGGTTTGCAGTAAGTACTTTGGTTTAAAATTGAAATGCATACTCTTTGTTTTGTCAAAGCATTGTAAGCACTGAGATAATAACTTTTTTGTCTTGATGTCTAGAGCCATGAAACAACTTTCAGTCATCTCAGAATCATGTGGGAAGTTAACCTAAGGTGTTTCCATTAGGTTTGCAGTAAGTACTTTGGTGTAAAATTGAAATGTATACTCTTTGTATTGTCAAAGCACTGTAGGCACTGAGATAACAACTATTTTGTCTTGATGTCTAGAGGCATGAAACAACCTTCAGTCATATCAGAATCATCTGGGAAGATAACCTAAGGTGTTTCCATCAGGTTTGCACTAAGTACTTTGGTGTAAAATTGAAATGTATACTATTTGTATTGTCAAAGCTTTGGAAGCACTGAGAAAAGAACTTTTTTGTCTTGATGAGCAGAGGCATGAAACTACTTTCAAACTACTCATAATCATGTGGGAAGTTGAACTAAGGTGTTTCCATTAGGTTTGCACTAAGGACTTTGGTGTAAAATTCAAATGTATAATACTTTTAATGTCAAAGCACTCTATTCTCTGAGAAATCAACTTTTTTGTCTTTATGTACAGAGGTACGAAACAACTTGCAGACATTTCAGAATCATGAGGGAAGTTAACCTAAGGTGTTTCCATTAGGTTTGCAGTAAGTACTTGGTGTAAAATTGAAATGTATACTCTTTGTATTTTCAAAGCATTGTATGCACTGAGATAACAACTTTTTTGTCTTGATGTCTAGAGGCATGAAACAACTTTCAAACTGCTCATAATCATGAGGGAAGTTAACCAAAGGTGTTTCCATTAGGTTTGCAGTCAGGACTTTTCAGTACAATTTAAATGTATACTACTGTTACGTCAAAGCATTGTATGTACTGAGATAACAACTTTCTTGTCTTAATGTCTAAAGGCATGAAACAACTTTCAGTCATCTCAGAATCATGTGGGAAGTTACCTAAGATGTTTCCATTAGGATTGCAGTAAGTACTTTGGAGTAAAATTGAAATGTATACTATTTGTATTGTCAAAGCATTGGAAGCACTGAGAAAAGAACTTTTTTGTCTTGATGAGCAGAGGCATGAAACTACTTTCAAACTACTCATAATCATGTGGGAAGTTAACCTAAGATGTTTTTATTAGGTTTGCAGTAAGTAGTTTGGTGTAAATTACAAATGTATAATACTTTTAATGTCAAAGCACTCTATTCTCTGAGAAATCAACTTTTTTGTCTTTATGTACAGAGGCATGAAACAACTTGCAGACATTTCAGAATCATGAGGGAAGTTAACCTAAGGTGTTTCCATTAGGTTTGCAGTAAGCACTTGGTGTAAAATTGAAATGTATACTCTTTGCATTTTCAAAACATTGTATGCACTGAGATAACAACTTTTTTGTCTTGTTGTCTAGAGGCATGAAACAACTTTCAGTCATCTCAGAATCATGTGGGAAGTTAACCTAAAGTGTTTCCATTAGGTTTGCAGTAAGTACTTTGGTGTAAAATTGAAATGTATACTGTTTGTATTGACAAATCATTGTATGCACTGAGATACAACTTGTTGTCTTGATGTATAGAGGCATGAAAAAACGTTCAAACTGCTCATAATCATGAGGGAAAATACCAAAGCTGTTTCCATTAGGTTTGCAGTCAGGACTTTTCAGTACAATTTAGTGTATACTACTGTTACGTCAAAGCATTGTATGCACTGAGATAACAACTTTTTTGTCTTAATGTCTAAAGGCATGAAACAACTTTCAGTCATCTCAGAATCATGTGGGAAGTTAACCTATAGGTATTTCCATTAGGTTTGCAGTAAGTACTTTGGTGTAAAATTGAAATGTATACTATTTGTATTGTCAAAGCATTGGAAGCACTGAGAAAAGAACTTTTTTGTCTTGATGAGCAGAGGCATTAAACTAGTTTCAAACTACTCATAATCATGTGGGAAGTTGAACTAAGGTGTTTCCTTTAGGTTTGCACTAAGGACTTTGGTGTAAAATTCAAATGTATAATACTTTCAATGTCAAAGAACTCTAATCTCTGAGAAATCAAGTTTTTTGTCTTTATGTACAGAGGCATGAAACAACTTGCAGACATTTCAGAATCATGTGGAAGTTAACTTAAAGTGTTTCCATTAGGTTTGCAGTAAGTACTTTGGTGTAAAATTAAAATGTATACTCTTTGTATTGTCAAAGCATTGTATGCACTGAGACAACAACTTTTTTGTCTTGATGTCTTGAGGCATGAAACAACTTTCAGTCATCTCAGAATCATGTGGAAAGTTAACCTAAAGTGTTTCCATTAGGTTTGCAGTAAGTACTTTTGTGTAAAATTGAAATGTATACTCTTTGTATTTTCAAAGCATTGCATGCACTGAGACAACAACTTTTTTGTCTTGATGTCTAGAGGCATGAAACAACTTTCAGTCATCTCATAATCATGTGAGAAGTTAACCTAAGATGTTTTTATTAGGTTTGCACTAAGTAGTTTGGTGTAAATTTCAAATGTATAATACTTTTAATGTCAAAGCACTCTATTCTCTGAGAAATCAACTTTTTTGTCTTTATGTACAGAGGCATGAAACAACTTGAAGACATTTCAGAATCATGTGGGAAGTTAACCTAAGGTGTTTCCATTAGGTTTGCAGTAAGCACTTTGGTGTAAAATTGAAATGTATACTGTTTGTATTGACAAAGCATTGTATGCACTGAGATAACAACTTTGTTGTCTTGATGTATAGAGGCATGAAAAAGCTTTCAAACTGCTCATAATCATGAGGGAAGTTAACCAAAGCTGTTTCCATTAGGTTTGCAGTCAGGACTTTTCAGTACAATTTAAGTGTATACTACAGTTACGTCAAAGCATTGTATGCACTGAGATAACAACTTTTTTGTCTTAATGTCTAAAGGCATGAAACAACTTTCAGTCATCTCAGAATCATGTGGGAAGTTAACCTAAGGTGTTTTCCATTAGGTTTGCAGTAAGTACTTACGTGTAAAATTGAAATGTATACTATTTGTATTGTCAAAGCATTGGAAGCACTGAGAAAAGAACTTTTTTATCTTGATGAGCAGAGGCATGAAACTAGTTTCAAACCACTCATAATCATGTGGGAAGTTGACCTAAGGTGTTTCCTTTAGGTTTGCAGTAAGTACTTTGGTGTAAAATTCAAATGTATTATACTTTTATTTCAAAGCACTCTAATCTCTGAGAAATCAACATTTTTGTCGTTATGTACAGAGGCATGAAACAACTTGCAGACATTTCAGAATCATGTGGGAAGTTAACCTAAGCTGTTTCCATTAGGTTTGCAGTAAATACTTTGGTGTAAAATTAAAATGTATACTCTTTGTATTGTCAAAGCATTGTATGCACTGAGAGAATAACTTTTTTGTCTTGATGTCTAGAGGCATGAAACAACTTTCAGTCATCTCAGAATCATGTGGAAAGTTAACCTAAAGTGTTTCCATTAGGTTTGCAGTAAGTACTTCTGTGTAAAATTGAAATGTATACTCTTTGTATTTTCAAAGCATTGTATGCACTGAGAGAACAGCTTTTTTGTCTTGATGTCTAGAGGCATGAAACAACTTTCAGTCATCTCAGAATCATGTGGGAAGTTAACCTAAGGTGTTTCCATTGGGTTTGCAGTTAATACTTTGGTGTAAAATTAAAATGTATACTCTTTGTATTGTCAAAGCATTGTATGCACTGAGAGAACATTTTTTGTCTTGATGTCTAGACGCATGAAACAATTTTCAGTCATCTCAGAATCATGTGGAAAGTTAACCTAAGGTGTTTCCGTTAGGTTTCCACTAAGTACTT
This sequence comes from Mobula birostris, assembly GCF_030028105.1. Classification (NCBI taxonomy): domain Eukaryota; kingdom Metazoa; phylum Chordata; class Chondrichthyes; order Myliobatiformes; family Myliobatidae; genus Mobula; species Mobula birostris. The sequence continues at coordinate 68,472 of NW_027275068.1, forward strand.
TGGTGTAAAATTGAAATGTATACTATTTGTATTGTCAGAGCATTGTATGCACTGAGATAACAACTTTGATGTCTTGATGTATAGAGCCATGAAACACCTTTCTAACTGCTCATAATCATGAGGGAAGTTAACCTAAGATGTTTTTATTAGGTTTGCAGTAAGTAGTTTGGTGTAAATTTCAAATGTATAATACTTTTCATGTCAAAGCACTCTATCTCTGAGAAATCAACTTTTTTGCCTTTATGTACAGAGGCATGAAACAACTTGCAGACATTTCAGAATCATGAGGGAAGTTAACCTAAGGTGTTTCCATTAGGTTTGCAGTAAGTACTTTGGTGTAAAATTGAAATGTATACTCTTTGTATTTTCAAAGCATTGTATGCACTGAGATAACAACTTTTTTGTCTTGATGTCTAGAGGCATGAAACAACTTTCAGTAATCTCAGAATCATGTGGGAAGTTAACCTAAGGTGTTTCCATTAGGTTTGCACTAAGTACTTTGGTGGAAAATTGAAATGTATACTATTTGTATTGACAAATCATTGTATGCACTGAGATAACAACTTTGTTGTCTTGATGTATAGAGGCATGAAAAAACTTTCAAACTGCTCATAATCATGAGGGAAGTTAACCAAAGGTGTTTCCATTAGGTTTGCAGTCAGGACTTTTCAGTACAATTTAAGTGTATACTACTGTTACATCAAAGCATTGTATGCACTGAGATAACAACTTTTTTGTCTTAATGTCTAAAGGCATGAAACAACTTTCAGTCATCTCAGAATCATGTGGGAAGTTAACCTAAGGTGTTTCCATTAGGTTTGCAGTAAGTACTTTGGTGTAAATTGAAATGTATACTCTTTGTATTTTCAAAGATTGTATGCACTGAGATAACAACTTTTTTGACTTGATGTCTAGAGGCATGAAACAACTTTCAGTCATCTCACAATCATGTGGGAAGTTAACCTGAGGTGTTTCCATTAGGTTTGCACTAAGTACTTTGGTGTAAATTGAAATGTAACCTATTTGTATTGTCAAAGCATTGGAAGCACTGAGAAAAGAACTTTTTTGTCTTGACGAGCAGAGGCATGAAACTACTTTCAAACTACTCATAATCATGTGGGAAGTTAACCTAAGATGTTTTTATTAGGTTTGCACTAAGTAGTTTGGTGTAAATTTCAAATGTACAATACTTTTAATGTCCAATCACTCTATTCTCTGAGAAATCAACTTTTTTGTCTTTATGTACAGAGGCATGAAACAACTTGCAGACATTTCAGAAT
>NW_027275069.1:0-69690 GCF_030028105.1 Mobula birostris
AAAAAGTTGTTATCTCAGTGCATACAATGCTTTGACAATACAAAGAGTATACATTTCAATTTTACACCAAAGTACTTACTGCAAACCTAATTGAAACACCTTAGGTTAACTTCCCACATGATTCTGAAATGTCTGCAAGTTGTTTCATGCCTCTGTACATAAAGACAAAAAAGTTAATTTCTCAGAGAATAGAGTGCTTTGACATTAAAAGTATTATACATTTGAATTTTACACCAAAGTACTTAGTGCAAACCTAATGGAAACACATTAGGATAACATCCCACATGATTCTGAGATATCTGAAAGTTGTATCATGCCTCTGCACATAAAGAGAAAAAAGTTGATTTCTCAGTGAATAGAGTGCTTGGACAATAAAAGTAGTACAACATTTGAATTTTACACCAAAAGTACTTACTGCAAACCGAATAAAAACATCTTAGGTTAACTTCCACATGATGATGAATAGTTTGAAAAGTAGTTTCATGCCTCTGCTCATCAAGACAAAAAAGTTCTTTTCTCAGTGCATACAATGCTTTGACAATACAAAGAGTATACATTTCAATTTTACACCAAAGTACTTACTGCAAACCTAATTGAAACACCTTAGGTTAACTTCCCACATGATTCTGAAATGTCTGCAAGTTGTTTCATGCCTCTGTTACATAAAAAGACAAAAAAGTTAATTTCTCAGAGAATAGAGTGCTTTGACATTAAAAGTATTATACATTTGAATTTTACACCAAAGTACTTAGTGCAAACCTAATGGAAACACATTAGGATAACATCCCACATGATTCTGAGATATCTGAAAGTTGTATCATGCCTCTGCACATAAAGAGAAAAAAGTTGATTTCTCAGTGAATAGAGTGCTTGGACAATAAAAGTAGTACACATTTGAATTTTACACCAAAGTACTTACTGCAAACCGAATAAAAACATCTTAGGTTAACTTCCCACATGATGATGAATAGTTTGAAAGTAGTTTCATGCCTCTGCTCATCAAGACAAAAAAGTTCTTTTCTCAGTGCTTTCAAAAGCTTTGACAATACAAATAGTATACATTTCAATTTTACACCAAAGTACTTAGTGCAAACCTAATTGAAACACCTTAGGTTAACTTCCCACATGATTCTGAGATGACTGAAAGTTGTTTCATGCCTCTAGACATCAAGACAAAAAAGTTGTTATCTCAGTGCATACAATGCTTTGACATTACAAAGAGTATTCTTTTGAATTTTACACCAAAGTACTTACTGCAAACCTAATGGAAACAGCATAGGTTAACTTCCACATGATTCTGAAATCTCTGCAAGTTGTTTCATGTCTCTGTACATAACGACAAAAAAGTTGATTTCTCAGAGATTAGAGTGCTTTGACATTAAAAGTATTATTCATTTGAATTTTACACCAAAGTCCTTAGTGCAAACCTAATGGAAACACCTTAGTTCAAACTTCCCACATTATTATGAGTAGTTTGAATGTAGTTTCGTGCCTCTGCTCATCAAGACATAAAAGTTCTTTTCTCAGTGCTTCCAATGCTTTGCAATACAAATAGTATACATTTAAATTTTACACAAAAGTACTTACTGGCAAACCTGATGGAAACACCTTAGGTTAACTTCCCACATGGTTCTTAAATGTCTGCAAGTTGTTTCATGCCTCTGTACATAAAGACAAAAAAGTTGATTTCACAGAGAATAGAGTGCTTTGACATGAAAAGTATTATACATTTGAAATTTACACCAAACTACTACTGCAAACCTAATAAAAACATCTTAGGTTAACTTCCCACATGATTATGAGTAGTTTGAAAGTAGTTTCATGCCTCTGCTCATCAAGACAAAAAAGTTCTTTTCTCAGTGCTTCCAATGCCTTGACAATACCAATAGTATACATTTCAATTTTACAACCAAAGTACTTAGTGCAAACCTAATGGAAACACCTTAGGTTAACTTCCCACATGATTCTGAGATGACTGAAAGTTGTTTCATGCCTCTAGACATCAAGACAAAAAAGTTGTTATCTCAGTGCATACAATGCTTTGACAATACAAAGAGTATACATTTCAATTTTACACCAAAGTACTTACTGAAAACCTAATGGAAACAGCTTAGGGTTAACTTCCCACATGATTCTGAAATGTCTGCAAGTTGTTTCATGCCTCTGTACATAAATCAAAAAAGTTGATTTCTCAGAGATTAGAGTGCTTTGACATTAAAAGTATTATACATTTGAATTTTACACCAAAGTACTTAGTGCAAACCTAATCGAAACATCTTAGTTCAACTTCCCACATGATTATGAGTAGTTTGAAAGTAGTTTCATGCCTCTGCTCATCAAGACAAAAAAGTTCTTTTCTCAGTGCCTCCAATGCTTTGACAATACAAATAGTATACATTTCAATTTTACACCAAAGTACTTACTGCAAACCTAATGGAAACACCTTAGGTTAACTTCTCGCATGATTCTGAGATGACATAAAATTTTGTTTCATGCCTTTAGACATCAAGACAAAAAGTTCTTATCTCAGTGCCTACAACGCTTTGACGTAACAGTAGTATACACTTAAATTGAACTGAAAAGACCTGACTGCAAACCTAATGGAAACACCTTTGGTTAACTTCCCTCATGATTATGAGCAGTTTGAAAGTTTTTTTCATGCCTCTATACATCAAGACAACAAAGTTGTTATCTCAGTGCATACAATGCTTGTCAATACAAATAGTATACTTTCAATTTTACACCAAAGTACTTAGTGCTAACCTAATGCAAACACCTTTGTGTTAACTTCCAACATGATTATGAGCAGTTTGAAAGGTGTTTCATGCCTCTATACATCAAGACAACAAAGTTGTTATCTCAGTTCATACAATTCTTTAACGATACAAATAGTATACATTTCAATTTTACACCAAAGTACTTAGTGCAAACCTAATGGAAACACCTTAGGTTAACGTCCCACATGATTCTGAGATGACTGAAAGTTGTTTCATGCCTCTAGACATCAAGACGAAAAAGTTGTTATCTCAGTGCATACAATGCTTTGACAATACAAAGAGTATACATTTCAATTTTACACCAAAGTACTTACTGCAAACCTAATTGAAACACCTTAGGTTAACTTCCACATGATTCTGAAATGTCTGCAAGTTGTTTCATGCCTCTGTACATAAAGACAAAAAAGTTAATTTCTCAGAGAATAGAGTGCTTTGACATTAAAAGTATTATACATTTGAATTTTACACCAAAGTACTTAGTGCAAACCTAATGGAAACACATTAGGATAACATCCCCACATGATTCTGAGATATCTGAAAGTTGTATCATGCCTCTGCACATAAAGAGAAAAAAGTTGATTTCTCAGTGAATAGAGTGCTTGGACAATAAAAGTAGTACACATTTGAATTTTACACCAAAGTACTTACTGCAAACCGAATAAAAACATCTTAGGTTAACTTCCCACATGATGATGAATAGTTTGAAAGTAGTTTCATTGCCTCTGCTCATCAAGACAAAAAAGTTCTTTTCTCAGTGCTTTCAAAGCTTTGACAATACAAATAGTATACATTTCAATTTTACACCAAAGTACTTAGTGCAAACCTAATTGAAACACCTTAGTTAACTTCCCACATGATTCTGAGATGACTGAAAGTTGTTTCATGCCTTTAGACATCAAGACAAAAAGTTCTTATCTCAGTGCCTACAACGCTTTGACGTAACAGTAGTATACACTTAAATTGAACTGAAAAGACCTGACTGCAAACCTAATGGAAACACCTTTGGTTAACTTCCCTCATGATTATGAGCAGTTTGAAAGTTTTTCATGCCTCTATACATCAAGACAACAAAGTTGTTATCTCAGTGCATACATGCTTTGTCAATACAAATAGTATACTTTCAATTTTACACCAAAGTACTTAGTGCAAACCTAATGGAAACACCATAGGTTAACTTCCCACATGATTCTGAAATGTCTGCAATTCGTTTCATGCCTCTGTACATAAAGACAAAAAAGTTGATTTCACAGAGAATAGAGTGCTTTGACAGTAAAAGTATTATACATTTGAAAATTTACACCAAACTACTTACTGCAAACCTAATAAGAACATCTTAGGTTAACTTCCCACATGATTATGAGTAGTTTGAAAGTAGTTTCATGCCTCTGCTCATCAAGACAAAAAAGTTCTTTTCTCAGTGCTTCCAATGCTTTGACAATACAAATAGTATACATTTCAATTTTACACCAAAGTACTTAGTGCAAACCTAATGGAAACACCTTAGGTTAACTTCCCACATGATTCTGAGATGAGTGAAAGTTGTTTCATGCCTCTAGACATCAAGACAAAAAAGTTGTTATCTCAGTGCATACAATGCTTTGATGTAACAGTAATATACACTTCAATTGTACTGAAAAGTCCTGACTGCAAACCTAATGCAAACACCTTTGGTTAACTTCCCTCATGATTATGAGCAGTTTGAAACTTTTTTCATGCCTCTATACATCAAGACAACAAAGTTGTTATCTCAGTGCATACAATGCTTTGACAATACAAATAGTATACATTTCAATTTTACACCAAAGTACTTACTGCAAACCTAATTGAAACACCTTAGGTTAACTTCCCACATGATTCTGAAATGTCTGCAAGTTGTTTCATGCCTCTGTACATAAAGACAAAAAAGTTAATTTCTCAGAGAATAGAGTGCTTTGACATTAAAAGTATTATACATTTGAATTTTACACCAAAGTACTTAGTGCAAACCTAATGGAAACACATTAGGATAACATCCCACATGATTCTGAGATATCTGAAAGTTGTATCATGCCTCTGCACATAAAGAGAAAAAAGTTGATTTCTCAGTGAATAGAGTGCTTGGACAATAAAAGTAGTACACATTTGAATTTTACACCAAAGTACTTACTGCAAAACGAATAAAACCATCTTAGGTTAACTTCCCACATGATTATGAGTAGTTTGAAAGTAGTTTCATGCCTCTGCTCATCAAGAGAAAAAAGTTTCTTTTCTCAGTGCTTCCAATGCTTTGACAATACAAATAGTATACATTTCAATTTTATACCAAAGTACTTACTGCTAACCTAATGCAAACACCTTTGGTTAACTTCCAACATGATTATGAGCAGTTTGAAAGGTGTTTCATGCCTCTATACATCAAGACAACAAAGTTGTTATCTCAGTTCATACAATTCTTTAACGATACAAATAGTATACATTTCAATTTTACACCAAAGTACTTAGTGGAAACCTAATGGAAACACCTTAGGTTAACGTCCCACATGATTCTGAGATGACTGAAAGTTGTTTCATGCCTCTAGACATCAAGACGAAAAAGTTGTTATCTCAGTGCATACAATGCTTTGACAATACAAAGAGTATACATTTCAATTTTACACCAAAGTACTTACTGCAAACCTAATTGAAACACCTTAGGTTAACTTCCCACATGATTCTGAAATGTCTGCAAGTTGTTTCATGCCTCTGTACATAAAGACAAAAAAGTTAATTTCTCAGAGAATAGAGTTCTTTGACATTAAAAGTATTATACATTTGAATTTTACACCAAAGTACTTAGTGCAAACCTAATGGAAACACATTAGGATAACATCCCACATGATTCTGAGATATCTGAAAGTTGTATCATGCCTCTGCACATAAAGAGAAAAAAGTTGATTTCTCAGTGAATAGAGTGCTTGGACAATAAAAGTAGTACACATTTGAATTTTACACCAAAGTACTTACTGCAAACCGAATAAAAACATCTTAGGTTAACTTCCCACATGATGATGAATAGTTTGAAAGTAGTTTCATGCCTCTGCTCATCAAGACAAAAAAGTTCTTTTCTCAGTGCATACAATGCTTTGACAATACAAAGAGTATACATTTCAATTTTACACCAAAGTACTTACTGCAAACCTAATTGAAACACCTTAGGTTAACTTCCCACATGATTCTGAAATGTCTGCAAGTTGTTTCATGCCTCTGTACATAAAGACAAAAAAGTTAATTTCTCAGAGAATAGAGTGCTTTGACATTAAAAGTATTATACATTTGAATTTTACACCAAAGTACTTAGTGCAAACCTAATGGAAACACATTAGGATAACATCCCACATGATTCTGAGATATCTGAAAGTTGTATCATGCCTCTGCACATAAAGAGAAAAAAGTTGATTTCTCAGTGAATAGAGTGCTTGGACAATAAAAGTAGTACACATTTGAATTTTACACCAAAGTACTTACTGCAAACCGAATAAAAACATCTTAGGTTAACTTCCCACATGATGATGAATAGTTTGAAAGTAGTTTCATGCCTCTGCTCATCAAGACAAAAAAGTTCTTTTCTCAGTGCTTTCAAAGCTTTGACAATACAAATAGTATACATTTCAATTTTACACCAAAGTACTTAGTGCAAACCTAATTGAAACACCTTAGGTTAACTTCCCACATGATTCTGAGATGACTGAAAGTTGTTTCATGCCTCTAGACATCAAGACAAAAAAGTTGTTATCTCAGTGCATACAATGCTTTGACATTACAAAGAGTATTCTTTTGAATTTTACACCAAAGTACTTACTGCAAACCTAATGGAAACAGCATAGGTTAACTTCCCACATGATTCTGAAATCTCTGCAAGTTGTTTCATGTCTCTGTACATAACGACAAAAAAGTTGATTTCTCAGAGATTAGAGTGCTTTGACATTAAAAGTATTATTCATTTGAATTTTACACCAAAGTCCTTAGTGCAAACCTAATGGAAACACCTTAGTTCAACTTCCCACATTACTATGAGTAGTTTGAATGTAGTTTCGTGCCTCTGCTCATCAAGACATAAAAGTTCTTTTCTCAGTGCTTCCAATGCTTTGCAATACAAATAGTATACATTTAAATTTTACACAAAAGTACTTACTGCAAACCTGATGGAAACACCTTAGGTTAACTTCCCACATGGTTCTTAAATGTCTGCAAGTTGTTTCATGCCTCTGTACATAAAGACAAAAAAGTTGATTTCACAGAGAATAGAGTGCTTTGACATGAAAAGTATTATACATTTGAAATTTACACCAAACTACTTACTGCAAACCTAATAAAAACATCTTAGGTTAACTTCCCACATGATTATGAGTAGTTTGAAAGTAGTTTCATGCCTCTGCTCATCAAGACAAAAAAGTTCTTTCTCAGTGCTTCCAATGCCTTGACAATACCAATAGTATACATTTCAATTTTACACCAAAGTACTTAGTGCAAACCTAATGGAAACACCTTAGGTTAACTTCCCACATGATTCTGAGATGACTGAAGGTTGTTTCATGCCTCTAGACATCAAGAAAAAAAAGTTGTTATCTCAGTGCATACAATGCTTTGACAATACAAAGAGTATACATTTCAATTTTACACCAAAGTACTTACTGAAAACCTAATGGAAACAGCTTAGGTTAACTTCCCACATGATTCTGAAATGTCTGCAAGTTGTTTCATGCCTCTGTACATAAATCAAAAAAGTTGATTTCTCAGAGATTAGAGTGCTTTGACATTAAAAGTATTATACATTTGAATTTTACACCAAAGTACTTAGTGCAAACCTAATCGAAACATCTTAGTTCAACTTCCCACATGATTATGAGTAGTTTGAAAGTAGTTTCATGCCTCTGCTCATCAAGACAAAAAAGTTCTTTTCTCAGTGCCTCCAATGCTTTGACAATACAAATAGTATACATTTCAATTTTACACCAAAGTACTTGCTGCAAACCTAATGGAAACACCTTAGGTTAACTTCTCGCATGATTCTGAGATGACATAAAATTTTGTTTCATGCCTTTAGACATCAAGACAAAAAGTTCTTATCTCAGTGCCTACAACGCTTTGACGTAACAGTAGTATACACTTAAATTGAACTGAAAAGACCTGACTGCAAACCTAATGGAAACACCTTTGGTTAACTTCCCTCATGATTATGAGCAGTTTGAAAGTTTTTTCATGCCTCTATACATCAAGACAACAAAGTTGTTATCTCAGTGCATACAATGCTTTGTCAATACAAATAGTATACTTTCAATTTTACACCAAAGTACTTAGTGCTAACCTAATGCAAACACCTTTGGTTAACTTCCAACATGATTATGAGCAGTTTGAAAGGTGTTTCATGCCTCTATACATCAAGACAACAAAGTTGTTATCTCAGTTCATACAATTCTTTAACGATACAAATAGTATACATTTCAATTTTACACCAAAGTACTTAGTGGAAACCTAATGGAAACACCTTAGGTTAACGTCCCACATGATTCTGAGATGACTGAAAGTTGTTTCATGCCTCTAGACATCAAGACGAAAAAGTTGTTATCTCAGTGCATACAATGCTTTGACAATACAAAGAGTATACATTTCAATTTTACACCAAAGTACTTACTGCAAACCTAATTGAAACACCTTAGGTTAACTTCCCACATGATTCTGAAATGTCTGCAAGTTGTTTCATGCCTCTGTACATAAAGACAAAAAAGTTAATTTCTCAGAGAATAGAGTGCTTTGACATTAAAAGTATTATACATTTGAATTTTACACCAAAGTACTTAGTGCAAACCTAATGGAAACACATTAGGATAACATCCCACATGATTCTGAGATATCTGAAAGTTGTATCATGCCTCTGCACATAAAGAGAAAAAAGTTGATTTCTCAGTGAATAGAGTGCTTGGACAATAAAAGTAGTACACATTTGAATTTTACACCAAAGTACTTACTGCAAACCGAATAAAAACATCTTAGGTTAACTTCCCACATGATGATGAATAGTTTGAAAGTAGTTTCATGCCTCTGCTCATCAAGACAAAAAAGTTCTTTTCTCAGTGCTTTCAAAGCTTTGACAATACAAATAGTATACATTTCAATTTTACACCAAAGTACTTAGTGCAAACCTAATTGAAACACCTTAGGTTAACTTCCCACATGATTCTGAGATGACTGAAAGTTGTTTCATGCCTTTAGACATCAAGACAAAAAGTTCTTATCTCAGTGCCTACAACGCTTTGACGTAACAGTAGTATACACTTAAATTGAACTGAAAAGACCTGACTGCAAACCTAATGGAAACACCTTTGGTTAACTTCCCTCATGATTATGAGCAGTTTGAAAGTTTTTTCATGCCTCTATACATCAAGACAACAAAGTTGTTATCTCAGTGCATACAATGCTTTGTCAATACAAATAGTATACTTTCAATTTTACACCAAAGTACTTAGTGCAAACCTAATGGAAACACCTTAGGTTAACTTCCCACATGATTCTGAAATGTCTGCAATTCGTTTCATGCCTCTGTACATAAAGACAAAAAAGTTGATTTCACAGAGAATAGAGTGCTTTGACAGTAAAAGTATTATACATTTGAAATTTACACCAAACTACTTACTGCAAACCTAATAAGAACATCTTAGGTTAACTTCCCACATGATTATGAGTAGTTTGAAAGTAGTTTCATGCCTCTGCTCATCAAGACAAAAAAGTTCTTTTCTCAGTGCTTCCAATGCTTTGACAATACAAATAGTATACATTTCAATTTTACACCAAAGTACTTACTGCAAACCTAATGGAAACACCTTAGGTTAACTTCCCACATGATTCTGAGATGAGTGAAAGTTGTTTCATGCCTCTAGACATCAAGACAAAAAAGTTGTTATCTCAGTGCATACAATGCTTTGATGTAACAGTAATATACACTTCAATTGTACTGAAAAGTCCTGACTGCAAACCTAATGCAAACACCTTTGGTTAACTTCCCTCATGATTATGAGCAGTTTGAAACTTTTTTCATGCCTCTATACATCAAGACAACAAAGTTGTTATCTCAGTGCATACAATGCTTTGACAATACAAATAGTATACATTTCAATTTTACACCAAAGTACTTACTGCAAACCTAATTGAAACACCTTAGGTTAACTTCCCACATGATTCTGAAATGTCTGCAAGTTGTTTCATGCCTCTGTACATAAAGACAAAAAAGTTAATTTCTCAGAGAATAGAGTGCTTTGACATTAAAAGTATTATACATTTGAATTTTACACCAAAGTACTTAGTGCAAACCTAATGGAAACACATTAGGATAACATCCCACATGATTCTGAGATATCTGAAAGTTGTATCATGCCTCTGCACATAAAGAGAAAAAAGTTGATTTCTCAGTGAATAGAGTGCTTGGACAATAAAAGTAGTACACATTTGAATTTTACACCAAAGTACTTACTGCAAAACGAATAAAAGCATCTTAGGTTAACTTCCCACATGATTATGAGTAGTTTGAAAGTAGTTTCATGCCTCTGCTCATCAAGAGAAAAAAGTTTCTTTTCTCAGTGCTTCCAATGCTTTGACAATACAAATAGTATACATTTCAATTTTATACCAAAGTACTTACTGCTAACCTAATGCAAACACCTTTGGTTAACTTCCAACATGATTATGAGCAGTTTGAAAGGTGTTTCATGCCTCTATACATCAAGACAACAAAGTTGTTATCTCAGTTCATACAATTCTTTAACGATACAAATAGTATACATTTCAATTTTACACCAAAGTACTTAGTGGAAACCTAATGGAAACACCTTAGGTTAACGTCCCACATGATTCTGAGATGACTGAAAGTTGTTTCATGCCTCTAGACATCAAGACGAAAAAGTTGTTATCTCAGTGCATACAATGCTTTGACAATACAAAGAGTATACATTTCAATTTTACACCAAAGTACTTACTGCAAACCTAATTGAAACACCTTAGGTTAACTTCCCACATGATTCTGAAATGTCTGCAAGTTGTTTCATGCCTCTGTACATAAAGACAAAAAAGTTAATTTCTCAGAGAATAGAGTTCTTTGACATTAAAAGTATTATACATTTGAATTTTACACCAAAGTACTTAGTGCAAACCTAATGGAAACACATTAGGATAACATCCCACATGATTCTGAGATATCTGAAAGTTGTATCATGCCTCTGCACATAAAGAGAAAAAAGTTGATTTCTCAGTGAATAGAGTGCTTGGACAATAAAAGTAGTACACATTTGAATTTTACACCAAAGTACTTACTGCAAACCGAATAAAAACATCTTAGGTTAACTTCCCACATGATGATGAATAGTTTGAAAGTAGTTTCATGCCTCTGCTCATCAAGACAAAAAAGTTCTTTTCTCAGTGCATACAATGCTTTGACAATACAAAGAGTATACATTTCAATTTTACACCAAAGTACTTACTGCAAACCTAATTGAAACACCTTAGGTTAACTTCCCACATGATTCTGAAATGTCTGCAAGTTGTTTCATGCCTCTGTACATAAAGACAAAAAAGTTAATTTCTCAGAGAATAGAGTGCTTTGACATTAAAAGTATTATACATTTGAATTTTACACCAAAGTACTTAGTGCAAACCTAATGGAAACACATTAGGATAACATCCCACATGATTCTGAGATATCTGAAAGTTGTATCATGCCTCTGCACATAAAGAGAAAAAAGTTGATTTCTCAGTGAATAGAGTGCTTGGACAATAAAAGTAGTACACATTTGAATTTTACACCAAAGTACTTACTGCAAACCGAATAAAAACATCTTAGGTTAACTTCCCACATGATGATGAATAGTTTGAAAGTAGTTTCATGCCTCTGCTCATCAAGACAAAAAAGTTCTTTTCTCAGTGCTTTCAAAGCTTTGACAATACAAATAGTATACATTTCAATTTTACACCAAAGTACTTAGTGCAAACCTAATTGAAACACCTTAGGTTAACTTCCCACATGATTCTGAGATGACTGAAAGTTGTTTCATGCCTCTAGACATCAAGACAAAAAAGTTGTTATCTCAGTGCATACAATGCTTTGACATTACAAAGAGTATTCTTTTGAATTTTACACCAAAGTACTTACTGCAAACCTAATGGAAACAGCATAGGTTAACTTCCCACATGATTCTGAAATCTCTGCAAGTTGTTTCATGTCTCTGTACATAACGACAAAAAAGTTGATTTCTCAGAGATTAGAGTGCTTTGACATTAAAAGTATTATTCATTTGAATTTTACACCAAAGTCCTTAGTGCAAACCTAATGGAAACACCTTAGTTCAACTTCCCACATTACTATGAGTAGTTTGAATGTAGTTTCGTGCCTCTGCTCATCAAGACATAAAAGTTCTTTTCTCAGTGCTTCCAATGCTTTGCAATACAAATAGTATACATTTAAATTTTACACAAAAGTACTTACTGCAAACCTGATGGAAACACCTTAGGTTAACTTCCCACATGGTTCTTAAATGTCTGCAAGTTGTTTCATGCCTCTGTACATAAAGACAAAAAAGTTGATTTCACAGAGAATAGAGTGCTTTGACATGAAAAGTATTATACATTTGAAATTTACACCAAACTACTTACTGCAAACCTAATAAAAACATCTTAGGTTAACTTCCCACATGATTATGAGTAGTTTGAAAGTAGTTTCATGCCTCTGCTCATCAAGACAAAAAAGTTCTTTCTCAGTGCTTCCAATGCCTTGACAATACCAATAGTATACATTTCAATTTTACACCAAAGTACTTAGTGCAAACCTAATGGAAACACCTTAGGTTAACTTCCCACATGATTCTGAGATGACTGAAGGTTGTTTCATGCCTCTAGACATCAAGAAAAAAAAGTTGTTATCTCAGTGCATACAATGCTTTGACAATACAAAGAGTATACATTTCAATTTTACACCAAAGTACTTACTGAAAACCTAATGGAAACAGCTTAGGTTAACTTCCCACATGATTCTGAAATGTCTGCAAGTTGTTTCATGCCTCTGTACATAAATCAAAAAAGTTGATTTCTCAGAGATTAGAGTGCTTTGACATTAAAAGTATTATACATTTGAATTTTACACCAAAGTACTTAGTGCAAACCTAATGGAAACATCTTAGGTTAACTTCCCACATGATTCTGAAATGTCTGCAAGTTGTTTCATGCCTCTGTACATAAATCAAAAAAGTTGATTTCTCAGAGATTAGAGTGCTTTGACATTAAAAGTATTATACATTTCAATTTTACACCAAAGTACTTACTGCAAACCTAATTGAAACACCTTAGGTTAACTTCCCACATGATTCTGAAATGTCTGCAAGTTGTTTCATGCCTCTGTACATAAAGACAAAAAAGTTAATTTCTCAGAGAATAGAGTGCTTTGACATTAAAAGTATTATACATTTGAATTTTACACCAAAGTACTTAGTGCAAACCTAATGGAAACACATTAGGATAACATCCCACATGATTCTGAGATATCTGAAAGTTGTATCATGCCTCTGCACATAAAGAGAAAAAAGTTGATTTCTCAGTGAATAGAGTGCTTGGACAATAAAAGTAGTACACATTTGAATTTTACACCAAAGTACTTACTGCAAACCGAATAAAAACATCTTAGGTTAACTTCCCACATGATGATGAATAGTTTGAAAGTAGTTTCATGCCTCTGCTCATCAAGACAAAAAAGTTCTTTTCTCAGTGCTTTCAAAGCTTTGACAATACAAATAGTATACATTTCAATTTTACACCAAAGTACTTAGTGCAAACCTAATTGAAACACCTTAGGTTAACTTCCCACATGATTCTGAGATGACTGAAAGTTGTTTCATGCCTCTAGACATCAAGACAAAAAAGTTGTTATCTCAGTGCATACAATGCTTTGACATTACAAAGAGTATTCTTTTGAATTTTACACCAAAGTACTTACTGCAAACCTAATGGAAACAGCATAGGTTAACTTCCCACATGATTCTGAAATCTCTGCAAGTTGTTTCATGTCTCTGTACATAACGACAAAAAAGTTGATTTCTCAGAGATTAGAGTGCTTTGACATTAAAAGTATTATTCATTTGAATTTTACACCAAAGTCCTTAGTGCAAACCTAATGGAAACACCTTAGTTCAACTTCCCACATTATTATGAGTAGTTTGAATGTAGTTTCGTGCCTCTGCTCATCAAGACATAAAAGTTCTTTTCTCAGTGCTTCCAATGCTTTGCAATACAAATAGTATACATTTAAATTTTACACAAAAGTACTTACTGCAAACCTGATGGAAACACCTTAGGTTAACTTCCCACATGGTTCTTAAATGTCTGCAAGTTGTTTCATGCCTCTGTACATAAAGACAAAAAAGTTGATTTCACAGAGAATAGAGTGCTTTGACATGAAAAGTATTATACATTTGAAATTTACACCAAACTACTTACTGCAAACCTAATAAAAACATCTTAGGTTAACTTCCCACATGATTATGAGTAGTTTGAAAGTAGTTTCATGCCTCTGCTCATCAAGACAAAAAAGTTCTTTTCTCAGTGCTTCCAATGCCTTGACAATACCAATAGTATACATTTCAATTTTACACCAAAGTACTTAGTGCAAACCTAATGGAAACACCTTAGGTTAACTTCCCACATGATTCTGAGATGACTGAAAGTTGTTTCATGCCTCTAGACATCAAGACAAAAAAGTTGTTATCTCAGTGCATACAATGCTTTGACAATACAAAGAGTATACATTTCAATTTTACACCAAAGTACTTACTGAAAACCTAATGGAAACAGCTTAGGTTAACTTCCCACATGATTCTGAAATGTCTGCAAGTTGTTTCATGCCTCTGTACATAAATCAAAAAAGTTGATTTCTCAGAGATTAGAGTGCTTTGACATTAAAAGTATTATACATTTGAATTTTACACCAAAGTACTTAGTGCAAACCTAATCGAAACATCTTAGTTCAACTTCCCACATGATTATGAGTAGTTTGAAAGTAGTTTCATGCCTCTGCTCATCAAGACAAAAAAGTTCTGTTCTCAGTGCCTCCAATGCTTTGACAATACAAATAGTATACATTTCAATTTTACACCAAAGTACTTACTGCAAACCTAATGGAAACACCTTAGGTTAACTTCTCGCATGATTCTGAGATGACATAAAATTTTGTTTCATGCCTTTAGACATCAAGACAAAAAGTTCTTATCTCAGTGCCTACAACGCTTTGACGTAACAGTAGTATACACTTAAATTGAACTGAAAAGACCTGACTGCAAACCTAATGGAAACACCTTTGGTTAACTTCCCTCATGATTATGAGCAGTTTGAAAGTTTTTTCATGCCTCTATACATCAAGACAACAAAGTTGTTATCTCAGTGCATACAATGCTTTGTCAATACAAATAGTATACTTTCAATTTTACACCAAAGTACTTAGTGCAAACCTAATGGAAACACCTTAGGTTAACTTCCCACATGATTCTGAAATGTCTGCAATTCGTTTCATGCCTCTGTACATAAAGACAAAAAAGTTGATTTCACAGAGAATAGAGTGCTTTGACAGTAAAAGTATTATACATTTGAAATTTACACCAAACTACTTACTGCAAACCTAATAAGAACATCTTAGGTTAACTTCCCACATGATTATGAGTAGTTTGAAAGTAGTTTCATGCCTCTGCTCATCAAGACAAAAAAGTTCTTTTCTCAGTGCTTCCAATGCTTTGACAATACAAATAGTATACATTTCAATTTTACACCAAAGTACTTAGTGCAAACCTAATGGAAACACCTTAGGTTAACTTCCCACATGATTCTGAGATGAGTGAAAGTTGTTTCATGCCTCTAGACATCAAGACAAAAAAGTTGTTATCTCAGTGCATACAATGCTTTGATGTAACAGTAATATACACTTCAATTGTACTGAAAAGTCCTGACTGCAAACCTAATGCAAACACCTTTGGTTAACTTCCCTCATGATTATGAGCAGTTTGAAACTTTTTTCATGCCTCTATACATCAAGACAACAAAGTTGTTATCTCAGTGCATACAATGCTTTGACAATACAAATAGTATACATTTCAATTTTACACCAAAGTACTTACTGCAAACCTAATTGAAACACCTTAGGTTAACTTCCCACATGATTCAGAAATGTCTGCAAGTTGTTTCATGCCTCTGTACATAAAGACAAAAAAGTTAATTTCTCAGAGAATAGAGTGCTTTGACTTTAAAAGTATTATACATTTGAATTTTACACCAAAGTACTTAGTGCAAACCTAATGGAAACACATTAGGATAACATCCCACATGATTCTGAGATATCTGAAAGTTGTATCATGCCTCTGCACATAAAGAGAAAAAAGTTGATTTCTCAGTGAATAGAGTGCTTGGACAATAAAAGTAGTACACATTTGAATTTTACACCAAAGTACTTACTGCAAAACGAATAAAAACATCTTAGGTTAACTTCCCACATGATTATGAGTAGTTTGAAAGTAGTTTCATGCCTCTGCTCATCAAGAGAAAAAAGTTTCTTTTCTCAGTGCTTCCAATGCTTTCACAATACAAATAGTATACATTTCAATTTTACACCAAAGTACTTACTGCTAACCTAATGCAAACACCTTTGGTTAACTTCCAACATGATTATGAGCAGTTTGAAAGGTGTTTCATGCCTCTATACATCAAGACAACAAAGTTGTTATCTCAGTTCATACAATTCTTTAACGATACAAATAGCATACATTTCAATTTTACACCAAAGTACTTAGTGGAAACCTAATGGAAACACCTTAGGTTAACGTCCCACATGATTCTGAGATGACTGAAAGTTGTTTCATGCCTCTAGACATCAAGACGAAAAAGTTGTTATCTCAGTGCATACAATGCTTTGACAATACAAAGAGTATACATTTCAATTTTACACCAAAGTACTTACTGCAAACCTAATTGAAACACCTTAGGTTAACTTCCCACATGATTCTGAAATGTCTGCAAGTTGTTTCATGCCTCTGTACATAAAGACAAAAAAGTTAATTTCTCAGAGAATAGAGTGCTTTGACATTAAAAGTATTATACATTTGAATTTTACACCAAAGTACTTAGTGCAAACCTAATGGAAACACATTAGGATAACATCCCACATGATTCTGAGATATCTGAAAGTTGTATCATGCCTCTGCACATAAAGGGAAAAAAGTTGATTTCTCAGTGAATAGAGTGCTTGGACAATAAAAGTAGTACACATTTGAATTTTACACCAAAGTACTTACTGCAAACCGAATAAAAACATCTTAGGTTAACTTCCCACATGATGATGAATAGTTTGAAAGTAGTTTCATGCCTCTGCTCATCAAGACAAAAAAGTTCTTTTCTCAGTGCATACAATGCTTTGACAATACAAAGAGTATACATTTCAATTTTACACCAAAGTACTTACTGCAAACCTAATTGAAACACCTTAGGTTAACTTCCCACATGATTCTGAAATGTCTGCAAGTTGTTTCATGCCTCTGTACATAAAGACAAAAAAGTTAATTTCTCAGAGAATAGAGTGCTTTGACATTAAAAGTATTATACATTTGAATTTTACACCAAAGTACTTAGTGCAAACCTAATGGAAACACATTAGGATAACATCCCACATGATTCTGAGATATCTGAAAGTTGTATCATGCCTCTGCACATAAAGAGAAAAAAGTTGATTTCTCAGTGAATAGAGTGCTTGGACAATAAAAGTAGTACACATTTGAATTTTACACCAAAGTACTTACTGCAAACCGAATAAAAACATCTTAGGTTAACTTCCCACATGATGATGAATAGTTTGAAAGTAGTTTCATGCCTCTGCTCATCAAGACAAAAAAGTTCTTTTCTCAGTGCTTTCAAAGCTTTGACAATACAAATAGTATACATTTCAATTTTACACCAAAGTACTTAGTGCAAACCTAATTGAAACACCTTAGGTTAACTTCCCACATGATTCTGAGATGACTGAAAGTTGTTTCATGCCTCTAGACATCAAGACAAAAAAGTTGTTATCTCAGTGCATACAATGCTTTGACATTACAAAGAGTATTCTTTTGAATTTTACACCAAAGTACTTACTGCAAACCTAATGGAAACAGCATAGGTTAACTTCCCACATGATTCTGAAATCTCTGCAAGTTGTTTCATGTCTCTGTACATAACGACAAAAAAGTTGATTTCTCAGAGAT
The DNA here is from genome assembly GCF_030028105.1 of Mobula birostris. NCBI lineage: Eukaryota > Metazoa > Chordata > Chondrichthyes > Myliobatiformes > Myliobatidae > Mobula > Mobula birostris. Next base: position 18,047 of record NW_027275069.1, read on the forward strand.
TAGAGTGCTTTGACATTAAAAGTATTATTCATTTGAATTTTACACCAAAGTCCTTAGTGCAAACCTAATGGAAACACCTTAGTTCAACTTCCCACATTATTATGAGTAGTTTGAATGTAGTTTCGTGCCTCTGCTCATCAAGACATAAAAGTTCTTTTCTCAGTGCTTCCAATGCTTTGCAATACAAATAGTATACATTTAAATTTTACACAAAAGTACTTACTGCAAACCTGATGGAAACACCTTAGGTTAACTTCCCACATGGTTCTTAAATGTCTGCAAGTTGTTTCATGCCTCTGTACATAAAGACAAAAAAGTTGATTTCACAGAGAATAGAGTGCTTTGACATGAAAAGTATTATACATTTGAAATTTACACCAAACTACTTACTGCAAACCTAATAAAAACATCTTAGGTTAACTTCCCACATGATTATGAGTAGTTTGAAAGTAGTTTCATGCCTCTGCTCATCAAGACAAAAAAGTTCTTTTCTCAGTGCTTCCAATGCCTTGACAATACCAATAGTATACATTTCAATTTTACACCAAAGTACTTAGTGCAAACCTAATGGAAACACCTTAGGTTAACTTCCCACATGATTCTGAGATGACTGAAAGTTGTTTCATGCCTCTAGACATCAAGACAAAAAAGTTGTTATCTCAGTGCATACAATGCTTTGACAATACAAAGAGTATACATTTCAATTTTACACCAAAGTACTTACTGAAAACCTAATGGAAACAGCTTAGGTTAACTTCCCACATGATTCTGAAATGTCTGCAAGTTGTTTCATGCCTCTGTACATAAATCAAAAAAGTTGATTTCTCAGAGATTAGAGTGCTTTGACATTAAAAGTATTATACATTTGAATTTTACACCAAAGTACTTAGTGCAAACCTAATCGAAACATCTTAGTTCAACTTCCCACATGATTATGAGTAGTTTGAAAGTAGTTTCATGCCTCTGCTCATCAAGACAAAAAAGTTCTGTTCTCAGTGCCTCCAATGCTTTGACAATACAAATAGTATACATTTCAATTTTACACCAAAGTACTTACTGCAAACCTAATGGAAACACCTTAGGTTAACTTCTCGCATGATTCTGAGATGACATAAAATTTTGTTTCATGCCTTTAGACATCAAGACAAAAAGTTCTTATCTCAGTGCCTACAACGCTTTGACGTAACAGTAGTATACACTTAAATTGAACTGAAAAGACCTGACTGCAAACCTAATGGAAACACCTTTGGTTAACTTCCCTCATGATTATGAGCAGTTTGAAAGTTTTTTCATGCCTCTATACATCAAGACAACAAAGTTGTTATCTCAGTGCATACAATGCTTTGTCAATACAAATAGTATACTTTCAATTTTACACCAAAGTACTTAGTGCAAACCTAATGGAAACACCTTAGGTTAACTTCCCACATGATTCTGAAATGTCTGCAATTCGTTTCATGCCTCTGTACATAAAGACAAAAAAGTTGATTTCACAGAGAATAGAGTGCTTTGACAGTAAAAGTATTATACATTTGAAATTTACACCAAACTACTTACTGCAAACCTAATAAGAACATCTTAGGTTAACTTCCCACATGATTATGAGTAGTTTGAAAGTAGTTTCATGCCTCTGCTCATCAAGACAAAAAAGTTCTTTTCTCAGTGCTTCCAATGCTTTGACAATACAAATAGTATACATTTCAATTTTACACCAAAGTACTTAGTGCAAACCTAATGGAAACACCTTAGGTTAACTTCCCACATGATTCTGAGATGAGTGAAAGTTGTTTCATGCCTCTAGACATCAAGACAAAAAAGTTGTTATCTCAGTGCATACAATGCTTTGATGTAACAGTAATATACACTTCAATTGTACTGAAAAGTCCTGACTGCAAACCTAATGCAAACACCTTTGGTTAACTTCCCTCATGATTATGAGCAGTTTGAAACTTTTTTCATGCCTCTATACATCAAGACAACAAAGTTGTTATCTCAGTGCATACAATGCTTTGACAATACAAATAGTATACATTTCAATTTTACACCAAAGTACTTACTGCAAACCTAATTGAAACACCTTAGGTTAACTTCCCACATGATTCAGAAATGTCTGCAAGTTGTTTCATGCCTCTGTACATAAAGACAAAAAAGTTAATTTCTCAGAGAATAGAGTGCTTTGACTTTAAAAGTATTATACATTTGAATTTTACACCAAAGTACTTAGTGCAAACCTAATGGAAACACATTAGGATAACATCCCACATGATTCTGAGATATCTGAAAGTTGTATCATGCCTCTGCACATAAAGAGAAAAAAGTTGATTTCTCAGTGAATAGAGTGCTTGGACAATAAAAGTAGTACACATTTGAATTTTACACCAAAGTACTTACTGCAAAACGAATAAAAACATCTTAGGTTAACTTCCCACATGATTATGAGTAGTTTGAAAGTAGTTTCATGCCTCTGCTCATCAAGAGAAAAAAGTTTCTTTTCTCAGTGCTTCCAATGCTTTCACAATACAAATAGTATACATTTCAATTTTACACCAAAGTACTTACTGCTAACCTAATGCAAACACCTTTGGTTAACTTCCAACATGATTATGAGCAGTTTGAAAGGTGTTTCATGCCTCTATACATCAAGACAACAAAGTTGTTATCTCAGTTCATACAATTCTTTAACGATACAAATAGCATACATTTCAATTTTACACCAAAGTACTTAGTGGAAACCTAATGGAAACACCTTAGGTTAACGTCCCACATGATTCTGAGATGACTGAAAGTTGTTTCATGCCTCTAGACATCAAGACGAAAAAGTTGTTATCTCAGTGCATACAATGCTTTGACAATACAAAGAGTATACATTTCAATTTTACACCAAAGTACTTACTGCAAACCTAATTGAAACACCTTAGGTTAACTTCCCACATGATTCTGAAATGTCTGCAAGTTGTTTCATGCCTCTGTACATAAAGACAAAAAAGTTAATTTCTCAGAGAATAGAGTGCTTTGACATTAAAAGTATTATACATTTGAATTTTACACCAAAGTACTTAGTGCAAACCTAATGGAAACACATTAGGATAACATCCCACATGATTCTGAGATATCTGAAAGTTGTATCATGCCTCTGCACATAAAGGGAAAAAAGTTGATTTCTCAGTGAATAGAGTGCTTGGACAATAAAAGTAGTACACATTTGAATTTTACACCAAAGTACTTACTGCAAACCGAATAAAAACATCTTAGGTTAACTTCCCACATGATGATGAATAGTTTGAAAGTAGTTTCATGCCTCTGCTCATCAAGACAAAAAAGTTCTTTTCTCAGTGCATACAATGCTTTGACAATACAAAGAGTATACATTTCAATTTTACACCAAAGTACTTACTGCAAACCTAATTGAAACACCTTAGGTTAACTTCCCACATGATTCTGAAATGTCTGCAAGTTGTTTCATGCCTCTGTACATAAAGACAAAAAAGTTAATTTCTCAGAGAATAGAGTGCTTTGACATTAAAAGTATTATACATTTGAATTTTACACCAAAGTACTTAGTGCAAACCTAATGGAAACACATTAGGATAACATCCCACATGATTCTGAGATATCTGGAAGTTGTATCATGCCTCTGCACATAAAGAGAAAAAAGTTGATTTCTCAGTGAATAGAGTGCTTGGACAATAAAAGTAGTACACATTTGAATTTTACACCAAAGTACTTACTGCAAACCGAATAAAAACATCTTAGGTTAACTTCCCACATGATGATGAATAGTTTGAAAGTAGTTTCATGCCTCTGCTCATCAAGACAAAAAAGTTCTTTTCTCAGTGCTTTCAAAGCTTTGACAATACAAATAGTATACATTTCAATTTTACACCAAAGTACTTAGTGCAAACCTAATTGAAACACCTTAGGTTAACTTCCCACATGATTCTGAGATGACTGAAAGTTGTTTCATGCCTCTAGACATCAAGACAAAAAAGTTGTTATCTCAGTGCATACAATGCTTTGACATTACAAAGAGTATTCTTTTGAATTTTACACCAAAGTACTTACTGCAAACCTAATGGAAACAGCATAGGTTAACTTCGCACATGATTCTGAAATCTCTGCAAGTTGTTTCATGTCTCTGTACATAACGACAAAAAAGTTGATTTCTCAGAGATTAGAGTGCTTTGACATTAAAAGTATTATTCATTTGAATTTTACACCAAAGTCCTTAGTGCAAACCTAATGGAAACACCTTAGTTCAACTTCCCACATTATTATGAGTAGTTTGAAAGCAGTTTCGTGCCTCTGCTCATCAAGACATAAAAGTTCTTTTCTCAGTGCTTCCAATGCTTTGCAATACAAATAGTATACATTTAAATTTTACACAAAAGTACTTACTGCAAACCTGATGGAAACACCTTAGGTTAACTTCCCACATGGTTCTTAAATGTCTGCAAGTTGTTTCATGCCTCTGTACATAAAGACAAAAAAGTTGATTTCACAGAGAATAGAGTGCTTTGACATGAAAAGTATTATACATTTGAAATTTACACCAAACTACTTACTGCAAACCTAATAAAAACATCTTAGGTTAACTTCCCACATGATTATGAGTAGTTTGAAAGTAGTTTCATGCCTCTGCTCATCAAGACAAAAAAGTTCTTTTCTCAGTGCTTCCAATGCCTTGACAATACCAATAGTATACATTTCAATTTTACACCAAAGTACTTAGTGCAAACCTAATGGAAACACCTTAGGTTAACTTCCCACATGATTCTGAGATGACTGAAAGTTGTTTCATGCCTCTAGACATCAAGACAAAAAAATTGTTATCTCAGTGCATACAATGCTTTGACAATACAAAGAGTATACATTTCAATTTTACACCAAAGTACTTACTGAAAACCTAAAGGAAACAGCTTAGGTTAACTTCCCACATGATTCTGAAATGTCTGCAAGTTGTTTCATGCCTCTGTACATAAATCAAAAAAGTTGATTTCTCAGAGATTAGAGTGCTTTAACATTAAAAGTATTATACATTTGAATTTTACACCAAAGTACTTAGTGCAAACCTAATGGAAACATCTTAGTTCAACTTCCCACATGATTATGAGTAGTTTGAAAGTAGTTTCATGCCTCTGCTCATCAAGACAAAAAAGTTGTTATCTCACTGCATACAATGCTTTGACAATACAAAGAGTATACATTTCAATTTTACACCAAAGTACTTACTACAAACCTAATGGAAACAGCTTAGGTTAACTTCCCACATGATTCTGAAATGTCTGCAAGTTGTTTCATGTCTCTGTACATAACGACAAAAAAGTTGATTTCTCAGAGATTAGAGTCCTTTGACATTAAAAGTATTATTCATTTGAATTTTACACCAAAGTCCTTAGTGCAAACCTAAAGGAAACACCTTAGTTCAACTTCCCACATCATTATGAGTAGTTTGAAAGTAGTTTCGTGCCTCTGCTCATCAAGACAAAAAAGTTCTTTTCTCAGTGCTTCCAATGCTTTGCAATACAAATTGTATACATTTCAATTTTACACCAAAGTACTTCCTGCAAACCTAATGGAAACACCTTAGGTTAACTTCTCGCATGATTCTGAGATGACATAAAATTTTGTTTCATGCCTGTAGACATCAAGACAAAAAGTTCTTATCTCAGTGCCTACAACGCTTTGACGTAACAGTAGTATACACTTAAATTGAACTGAAAAGACCTGACTGCAAACCTAATGGAAACACCTTTGGTTAACTTCCCTCATGATTATGAGCAGTTTGAAAGTTTTTTCATGCCTCTATACATCAAGACAACAAAGTTGTTATCTCAGTGCATACAATGCTTTGTCAATACAAATAGTATACTTTCAATTTTACACCAAAGTACTTAGTGCAAACCTAATGGAAACACCTTAGGTTAACTTCCCACATGATTCTGAGATGACTGAAAGTTGTTTCATGCCTCTAGACATCAAGACAAAAAAGTTGTTCTCTCAGTGCGTAGAATGCTTAGAAACTACAAATAGTATACATTTCAATTTTACACCAAAGCACTTAGTGAAAAGCTAATGGAAACACCTTAGGTTAACTTCCCACATGATTCTGAGATGTCTGAGAGTTGTATCATGCCTCTGCACATAAAGACAGAAAAGTTGATTTCTCAGAGCTTAAAGTGCTTTGACATTAAAAGTATTATACATTTGAAATTTACACCAAACTACTTACTGCAAACCTAATAAAAACATCTTAGGTTAACTTCCCACATGATTATGAGTAGTTTGAAAGTAGTTTCATGCCTCTGCTCATCAAGACAAAAAAGTTCTTTTCTCAGTGCTTCGAATGCTTTGACAATACAAATAGTATACATTTCAATTTTACACCAAAGTACTTAGTGCAAACCTAATGGAAACACCTTTGGTTAACTTCCCACATGATTCTGAGATGACTGAAAGTTGTTTCATGCTTCTAGACATCAAGACAAAAAAGTTGTTATCTCACTGCATACAATGCTTTGACAATACAAAGAGTATACATTTCAATTTTACACCAAAGTACTTACTACAAACCTAATGGAAACAGCTTAGGTTAACTTCCCACATGATTCTGAAATGTCTGCAAGTTGTTTCATGTCTCTGTACATAACGACAAAAAAGTTGATTTCTCAGAGATTAGAGTCCTTTGACATTAAAAGTATTATTCATTTGAATTTTACACCAAAGTCCTTAGTGCAAACCTAAAGGAAACACCTTAGTTCAACTTCCCACATCATTATGAGTAGTTTGAAAGTAGTTTCATGCCTCTGCCTATCAAGACAAAAAAGTTCTTTTCTCAGTGCTTCCAATGCTTTGACAATACAAATAGTATACATTTCAATTTTACACCAAAGTACTTACTGCAAACCTAATGGAAACACCTTAGGTTAACTTCTCGCATGATTCTGAGATGACATAAAATTTTGTTTCATGCCTTTAGACATCAAGACAAAAAGTTCTTATCTCAGTGCCTACAACGCTTTGACGTAACAGTAGTATACACTTAAATTGAACTGAAAAGACCTGACTGCAAACCTAATGGAAACACCTTTGGTTAACTTCCCTCATGATTATGAGCAGTTTGAAAGTTTTTTCATGCCTCTATACATCAAGACAACAAAGTTGTTATCTCAGTGCATACAATGCTTTGTCAATACAAATAGTATACTTTCAATTTTACACCAAAGTACTTAGTGCAAACCTAATGGAAACACAGGTTAACTTCCCACATGATTCTGAAATGTCTGCAATTCGTTTCATGCCTCTGTACATAAAGACAAAAAAGTTGATTTCACAGAGAATAGAGTGCTTTGACAGTAAAAGTATTATACATTTGAAATTTACACCAAACTACTTACTGCAAACCTAATAAGAACATCTTAGGTTAACTTCCCACATGATTATGAGTAGTTTGAAAGTAGTTTCATGCCTCTGCTCATCAAGACAAAAAAGTTCTTTTCTCAGTGCTTCCAATGCTTTGACAATACAAATAGTATACATTTCAATTTTACACCAAAGTACTTAGTGCAAACCTAATGGAAACACCTTAGGTTAACTTCCCACATGATTCTGAGATGAGTGAAAGTTGTTTCATGCCTCTAGACATCAAGACAAAAAAGTTGTTATCTCAGTGCATACAATGCTTTGATGTAACAGTAATATACACTTCAATTGTACTGAAAAGTCCTGACTGCAAACCTAATGCAAACACCTTTGGTTAACTTCCAACATGATTATGAGCAGTTTGAAAGGTGTTTCATGCCTCTATACATCAAGACAACAAAGTTGTTATCTCAGTGCATACAATACTTTGACAATACAAATAGTATACATTTCAATTTTACACCAAAGTACTTAGTGGAAACCTAATGGAAACACCTTAGGTTAACGTCCCACATGATTCTGAGATGACTGAAAGTTGTTTCATGCCTCTAGACATCAAGACGAAAAAGTTGTTATCTCAGTGCATACAATGCTTTGACAATACAAAGAGTATACATTTCAATTTTACACCAAAGTACTTACTGCAAACCTAATTGAAACACCTTAGGTTAACTTCCCACATGATTCTGAAATGTCTGCAAGTTGTTTCATGCCTCTGTACATAAAGACAAAAAAGTTAATTTCTCAGAGAATAGAGTGCTTTGACATTAAAAGTATTATACATTTGAATTTTACACCAAAGTACTTAGTGCAAACCTAATGGAAACACATTAGGATAACATCCCACATGATTCTGAGATATCTGAAAGTTGTATCATGCCTCTGCACATAAAGGGAAAAAAGTTGATTTCTCAGTGAATAGAGTGCTTGGACAATAAAAGTAGTACACATTTGAATTTTACACCAAAGTACTTACTGCAAACCGAATAAAAACATCTTAGGTTAACTTCCCACATGATGATGAATAGTTTGAAAGTAGTTTCATGCCTCTGCTCATCAAGACAATAAAGTTCTTTTCTCAGTGCATACAATGCTTTGACAATACAAAGAGTATACATTTCAATTTTACACCAAAGTACTTACTGCAAACCTAATTGAAACACCTTAGGTTAACTTCCCACATGATTCTGAAATGTCTGCAAGTTGTTTCATGCCTCTGTACATAAAGACAAAAAAGTTAATTTCTCAGAGAATAGAGTGCTTTGACATTAAAAGTATTATACATTTGAATTTTACACCAAAGTACTTAGTGCAAACCTAATGGAAACACATTAGGATAACATCCCACATGATTCTGAGATATCTGAAAGTTGTATCATGCCTCTGCACATAAAGGGAAAAAAGTTGATTTCTCAGTGAATAGAGTGCTTGGACATTAAAAGTATTATACATTTGAAATTTACAGCAAACTACTTACTGCAAACCTAATAAAAACATCTTAGGTTAACTTCCCACATGATTATCAGTAGTTTGAAAGTAGTATCATGCCTCTGCTCATCACGACAAAAAAGTTCTTTTCTCAGTGCTTCCAATGCTTTGACAATACAAATAGTATACATTTCCATTTTGCACCAAAGTACTTAGTGCAAACCTAATGGAAATACCTTTGGTTAACTTCCCACATGATTCTGAGATGACTGAAAGTTGTTTCATGCTTCTAGACATCAAGACAAAAAAGTTGTTATCTCACTGCATTCAATGCTTTGACAATACAAAGAGTATACATTTCAATTTTACACCACAGTACTTACTGCAAACCTAATGGAAACAGCATAGGTTAAGTTCCCACATGATTCTGAAATCTCTGTAAGTTGTTTCATGTCTCTGTACATAACGACAAAAAAGTTGAATTCTCAGAGACTAGAGTCCTTTGACATTAAAAGTATTATTCATTTGAATTTTACACCAAAGTCCTTAGTGCAAACCTAATGGAAAAACCTTAGTTCAACTTCCCACATCATCATGAGTAGTTTGAAAGTAGTTTCATGCCGCTGCTCATCAAGACAAAAAAGTTCTTTTCTCAGTGCTTCCAAAGCTTTGCAATACAAATAGTATACATTTCAAGTTTACACAAAAGTACTTACTGCAAACCTGATGGAAACACCTTAGTTTAACTTCCCAAATGGTTCTGAAATGTCTGCAAGTTGTTTCACGCCTCTGTACATAAAGACAAAAAAGTTGATTTCACAGAGAATTGAGTGCTTTGACATTAAAAGTATTATACATTTGAATATTACACCAAAGTACTTAGTGCAAACCTAATGGAAACACCTTAGTTCAACTTCCCACATGATTATGAGTAGTTTGAAAGTAGTTTCATGCCTCTGCTCATCAAGACAAAGAAGTTCTTTTCTCAGTGCTTCCAATGCTTTGACAATACAAATAGTATACATTTCAATTTTACACCAAAGTACTTACTGCAAACCTAATGGAAACACATTAGGTTAACTTCCCGCATGATTCTGAGATGACTGAAAGTTGTTTCATGCCTTTAGACATCAAGACAAAAAAGTTCTTATCTCAGTGCCTACAATGCTTTGACGTAACAGTAGTATACACTTAAATTGAACTGAAAAGTCCTGACTGCAAACCTAATGGAAACACGTTTGGTTAACTTCCCTCATGATTATGAGCAGTTTGAAAGTTTTTTCATGCCTCTATACATCAAGACAACAAAGTTGTTATCTCAGTGCATACAATGCTTTGTCAATACAAATAGTATACATTTCAATTTTACACCAAAGTACTTAGTGCAAACCTAATGGAAACACCTTAGGTTAACTTCCCACATGATTCTGAGATGACTGAAAGTTGTTTCATGCCTCTAGACATCAAGACAAAAAAGTTGTTATCTCAGTGCATACAATGCTTTGACAATACAAAGAGTATACATTTCAATTTTACACCAAAGTACTTACTGCAAACCTAATGGAAACAGCTTAGGTTAACTTCCCACATGATTCTGAAATGTCTTCAAGTTGTTTCATGCCTCTGTACATAAAGGCAAAAAAGTTCTTTTCTCAGTGCTTCCAATGCTTTGACAATACAAATAGTATACATTTCAATTTTACACCAAAGTATTTAGTGCAAACCTAATGCAAACACCTTTGGTTAACTTCCCACATGGTTCTGAAATGTCTGCAAGTTGTTTCATGCCTCTGTACATAAAGACAAAAAAGTTGATTTCACAGAGAATTGAGTGCTTTGACATGAAAAGTATTATACATTTGAAATTTCCTAACTTCCCACATGATTCTGAGATGTCTGAAAGTTGAATCATGCCTCTGCACATAAAGACAAAAAATTTGATTTCTCAGAGCTTAGAGTGCTCTGACAATAAAAGTAGTAGACATTTGAAATTTAAACCAAAGTACTTACTGCAAACCTAATGAAAACACCTTAGTTTAACTTCCCACATGATTATGAGTAGTTTGAAAGTTGTTTCATGCCTGTAAGTACTTTACAGGACAACAAAGTTGTTATCTCAGTGCATACAATGCTTTGATGTAACAGTAGTATACACTTCAATTGTACTGAAAAGTCCTGACTGCAAACCTAATGGAAACACCTTTGGTTAACTTGCCTCATGATTATGAGCAGTTTGAAAGTTTTTTCATGCCTCTATACATCAAGACAACAAAGTTGTTCTCTCAGTGCATAAAATGCCTTGTCAATACAAATAGCATACATTTCAATTTTACACCAAAGTACTTAGTGCAAACCTAATATAAAGACCTTAGGTTAACTTCCCACATATTTCTGAGATGACTGAAAGTTGTTTCATGCCTCTAGACATCAAGACAAAAAAGTTGTTATCTCAGTGCGTACAATGCTTTGAAAATACAAAGAGTATACATTTCAATGTTACACAAAAGTGCTTACTGCAAACCTAATGGAAACACCTTAGATTAACTTCCCTCATGATTCTGAAATGTCTGCAAGTTGTTTCATGCCTCTGTACATAAAGACAAAAAAGTTGATTTCTCAGAGAATAGAGTGCTTTGACATTAAAAGTATTATACATTTGAATTTTACACCAAAGTACTCAGTGCAAACCTAAACGAAACACTTTAGTTCAACTTCCCACATGATTATGAGTAGTTTGAAAGTAGTTTCATGCCTCTGCTCATCAAGACAAAAAAGTTCTTTTCTCAGTGCTTCCAATGCTTTGACAATACAAATAGTATACATTTCAATTTTACACCAAAGAACTTACTGCAAACCTAATGGAAACACCTTAGGTTAACTTCCCACATGATTCTGAGATGACTGAAAGTTGTTTCATGCCTTTAGACATTAAGACAAAAAAGTTGTTATCTCAGTGCATACAATGCTTTGATGTAACAGTAGTATACACTTCAATTGTCCTGAAAAGTCCTGACTGCAAACCTAATGCAAACACCTTTGGTTACCTTCCAACATGATTATGAGCAGTTTGAAAGGTGTTTCATGCCTCTATAGATCAAGACAACAAAGTTGTTATCTCAGTGCATACAATGCTTTGACAATACAAATAGTGTACACTTCAATTTTACACCAAAGTACTTAGTGCAAACCTAATGGAAACACCTTAGGTTAACTTCCCACATGATTCTGAGATGACTGAAAGTTGTTTCATGCCTCTAGACATCAAGACAAAAATGTTGTTATCTGAGTGCATACAATGCTTTGACAATACAAAGAGTATACATTTCAATTTTACACCAAAGTACTTACTGCAAACCTAATGGAAACAGCTTAGGTTAACTTCCCACATGATTCTGAAATGTCTGCAAGTTGTTTCATGCCTCTGTACATAAAGACAAAAAGGTCGATTTCTCAGAGATTAGAGTGCTTTGACATTAAAAGTAATATACATTTGAATTTTACACCAAAGTACTTAGTGCAAACCTAATGGAAACACCTTAGTTCAACTTCCCACATGATTATGAGTAGTTGGAAAGTAGTTTCATGCCTCTGCTCGTCAAGACAAAAAAGTTCTTTTCTCAGTGCTTCCAAAGCTTTGACAATACAAATAGTATACATTTCAATTTTACACCAAAGTACTTAGTGCAAACCTAATGGAAACACATTAGGTTAACTTCCCACATGATTCTGAGATGACTGAAAGTTGTTTCATGCCTCTAGACATGTAGACAAAAAATTGTTATCTCAGTGCATACAATGCTTTGAAAATACAAAGAGTATACATTTCAATTTTACACCAAAGCACTTACTGAAAACCTAATGGAAACACCTTAGGTTAACTTCCCACATGATTCTGAAATGTCTACAAGTTGTTTCATGCCTCTGTACATAAAGAGAAAAAAGTTGATTTCTCTGAGCATAGAGTGCTTTGACATTAAAAGTATTATACATTTTAAATTTACACCAAACTACTTACTGCAAACCTAATAAAAACATCTTAGGTTAACGTCCCACATGATTATGAGTAGTTTGAAAGGTGTTTCATGCCTCTATACATCAAGACAGCAAAGTTGTTATCTCAGTGTATACAATGCTTTGTCAATACAAATAGTATACATTTCAAATTTACACAAAAGTACTTACTGCAAACCTGATGGAAACACCTTAGGTTAACTTCCCACATGGTTCTGAAATGTCTGCAAGTTGTTTCATGCCTCTGTACATAAAGACAAAAAAGTTGATTTCACAGAGAATAGAGTGCTTTGACATGAAAAGTATTATACATTTGAAATGTACACCAAACTACTTACTGCAAACCTAATAAAAACATCTTAGGTTAACTTCCCACATGATTATGAGTAGTTTGAAAGTAGTTTCATGCCTCTGCTCATCAAGACAAAAAAGTTCTTTTCTCAGTGCTTCCAAAGCTTTGACAATACAAATAGTATACATTTCAATTTTACACCAAAGTACTTAGTGCAAACCTAATGGAAACACCTTAGGTTAACTTCCCACATGACTCTGAGATGACTGAAATTTGTTTCATGCCTCTAGACATCAAGACAAAAAAGTTGTTATCTCAGTGCATACAATGCTTTGACAATACAAAGAGTATGCATTTCAATTTTACACCAAAGTACTTACTGCAAACCTAATGGAAACAGCTTAGGTTAACTTCCCACATGATTCTGAAATGTCTGCAAGTTGTTTCATGCCTCTGTACATAAAGACAAAAAAGTTGATTTCTCAGAGATTAGAGTGTTTTGACATTAAAAGTATTATACATTTGAATTTTACACCAAAGTACTCAGTGCAAACCTAAACGAAACACTTTAGTTCAACTTCCCACATGATTATGAGTAGTTTGAAAGTAGTTTCATGCCTCTGCTCATCAAGACAAAAAAGTTCTTTTCTCAGTGCTTCCAATGCTTTGACAATACAAATAGTATACATTTCAATTTTACACCAAAGAACTTACTGCAAACCTAATGGAAACACCTTAGGTTAACTTCCCACATGATTCTGAGATGACTGAAAGTTGTTTCATGCCTTTAGACATTAAGACAAAAAAGTTGTTATCTCAGTGCATACAATGCTTTGATGTAACAGTAGTATACACTTCAATTGTCCTGAAAAGTCCTGACTGCAAACCTAATGCAAACACCTTTGGTTACCTTCCAACATGATTATGAGCAGTTTGAAAGGTGTTTCATGCCTCTATAGATCAAGACAACAAAGTTGTTATCTCAGTGCATACAATGCTTTGACAATACAAATAGTGTACACTTCAATTTTACACCAAAGTACTTAGTGCAAACCTAATGGAAACACCTTAGGTTAACTTCCCACATGATTCTGAGATGACTGAAAGTTGTTTCATGCCTCTAGACATCAAGACAAAAATGTTGTTATCTGAGTGCATACAATGCTTTGACAATACAAAGAGTATACATTTCAATTTTACACCAAAGTACTTACTGCAAACCTAATGGAAACAGCTTAGGTTAACTTCCCACATGATTCTGAAATGTCTGCAAGTTGTTTCATGCCTCTGTACATAAAGACAAAAAGGTCGATTTCTCAGAGATTAGAGTGCTTTGACATTAAAAGTAATATACATTTGAATTTTACACCAAAGTACTTAGTGCAAACCTAATGGAAACACCTTAGTTCAACTTCCCACATGATTATGAGTAGTTGGAAAGTAGTTTCATGCCTCTGCTCGTCAAGACAAAAAAGTTCTTTTCTCAGTGCTTCCAAAGCTTTGACAATACAAATAGTATACATTTCAATTTTACACCAAAGTACTTAGTGCAAACCTAATGGAAACACATTAGGTTAACTTCCCACATGATTCTGAGATGACTGAAAGTTGTTTCATGCCTCTAGACATGTAGACAAAAAATTGTTATCTCAGTGCATACAATGCTTTGAAAATACAAAGAGTATACATTTCAATTTTACACCAAAGCACTTACTGAAAACCTAATGGAAACACCTTAGGTTAACTTCCCACATGATTCTGAAATGTCTACAAGTTGTTTCATGCCTCTGTACATAAAGAGAAAAAAGTTGATTTCTCTGAGCATAGAGTGCTTTGACATTAAAAGTATTATACATTTTAAATTTACACCAAACTACTTACTGCAAACCTAATAAAAACATCTTAGGTTAACGTCCCACATGATTATGAGTAGTTTGAAAGGTGTTTCATGCCTCTATACATCAAGACAGCAAAGTTGTTATCTCAGTGTATACAATGCTTTGTCAATATAAATAGTATACATTTCAAATTTACACAAAAGTACTTACTGCAAACCTGATGGAAACACCTCAGGTTAACTTCCCACATGGTTCTGAAATGTCTGCAAGTTGTTTCATGCCTCTGTACATAAAGACAAAAAAGTTGATTTCACAGAGAATAGAGTGCTTTGACATGAAAAGTATTATACATTTGAAATGTACACCAAACTACTTACTGCAAACCTAATAAAAACATCTTAGGTTAACTTCCCACATGATTATGAGTAGTTTGAAAGTAGTTTCATGCCTCTGCTCATCAAGACAAAAAAGTTCTTTTCTCAGTGCTTCCAAAGCTTTGACAATACAAATAGTATACATTTCAATTTTACACCAAAGTACTTAGTGCAAACCTAATGGAAACACCTTAGGTTAACTTCCCACATGACTCTGAGATGACTGAAATTTGTTTCATGCCTCTAGACATCAAGACAAAAAAGTTGTTATCTCAGTGCATACAATGCTTTGACAATACAAAGAGTATGCATTTCAATTTTACACCAAAGTACTTACTGCAAACCTAATGGAAACAGCTTAGGTTAACTTCCCACATGATTCTGAAATGTCTGCAAGTTGTTTCATGCCTCTGTACATAAAGACAAAAAAGTTGATTTCTCAGAGATTAGAGTGTTTTGACATTAAAAGTATTATACATTTGAATTTTACACCAAAGTATTTAGTGCAAACCTAATGGAAACACCTTAGTTCAACTTCCCACATGACTATGAGTAGTTTGATAGTAGTTTCATGCCTCTGCTAATCAAGACAGAAAAGTTCTTTTCTCAGTGCTTCCAATGCTTTGACAATACAAATAGTATACATTTCAATTTTACACCAAAGTACTTAGTGGAAACCTAATGGAAACACCATAGGTTAACTTCCCACATGATTCTGAGATGACTGAAAGTTGTTTCATGCCTTTAGACATTAAGACAAAAAAGTTGTTATCTCAGTGCATACAATGCTTTGACGTAACAGTAGTATACACTTAAATTGTACTGAAAAGTCCTGACTGCAAACCTAATGGAAACACCTTTGGTTAACTTGCCTCATGATTATGAGCAGTTTGAAAGTTTTTTCATGCCTCTATACATCAAGACAACAAAGTTGTTCTCTCAGTGCATAAAATGCCTTGTCAATACAAATAGCATACATTTCAATTTTACACCAAAGTACTTAGTGCAAACCTAATATAAAGACCTTAGGTTAACTTCCCACATATTTCTGAGATGACTGAAAGTTGTTTCATGCCTCTAGACATCAAGACAAAAAAGTTGTTATCTCAGTGCGTACAATGCTTTGAAAATACAAAGAGTATACATTTCAATGTTACACAAAAGTGCTTACTGCAAACCTAATGGAAACACCTTAGATTAACTTCCCTCATGATTCTGAAATGTCTGCAAGTTGTTTCATGCCTCTGTACATAAAGACAAAAAAGTTGATTTCTCAGAGAATAGAGTGCTTTGACATTAAAAGTATTATACATTTGAATTTTACACCAAAGTACTCAGTGCAAACCTAAACGAAACACTTTAGTTCAACTTCCCACATGATTATGAGTAGTTTGAAAGTAGTTTCATGCCTCTGCTCATCAAGACAAAAAAGTTCTTTTCTCAGTGCTTCCAATGCTTTGACAATACAAATAGTATACATTTCAATTTTACACCAAAGAACTTACTGCAAACCTAATGGAAACACCTTAGGTTAACTTCCCACATGATTCTGAGATGACTGAAAGTTGTTTCATGCCTTTAGACATTAAGACAAAAAAGTTGTTATCTCAGTGCATACAATGCTTTGATGTAACAGTAGTATACACTTCAATTGTCCTGAAAAGTCCTGACTGCAAACCTAATGCAAACACCTTTGGTTACCTTCCAACATGATTATGAGCAGTTTGAAAGGTGTTTCATGCCTCTATAGATCAAGACAACAAAGTTGTTATCTCAGTGCATACAATGCTTTGACAATACAAATAGTGTACACTTCAATTTTACACCAAAGTACTTAGTGCAAACCTAATGGAAACACCTTAGGTTAACTTCCCACATGATTCTGAGATGACTGAAAGTTGTTTCATGCCTCTAGACATCAAGACAAAAATGTTGTTATCTGAGTGCATACAATGCTTTGACAATACAAAGAGTATACATTTCAATTTTACACCAAAGTACTTACTGCAAACCTAATGGAAACAGCTTAGGTTAACTTCCCACATGATTCTGAAATGTCTGCAAGTTGTTTCATGCCTCTGTACATAAAGACAAAAAGGTCGATTTCTCAGAGATTAGAGTGCTTTGACATTAAAAGTAATATACATTTGAATTTTACACCAAAGTACTTAGTGCAAACCTAATGGAAACACCTTAGTTCAACTTCCCACATGATTATGAGTAGTTGGAAAGTAGTTTCATGCCTCTGCTCGTCAAGACAAAAAAGTTCTTTTCTCAGTGCTTCCAAAGCTTTGACAATACAAATAGTATACATTTCAATTTTACACCAAAGTACTTAGTGCAAACCTAATGGAAACACATTAGGTTAACTTCCCACATGATTCTGAGATGACTGAAAGTTGTTTCATGCCTCTAGACATGTAGACAAAAAATTGTTATCTCAGTGCATACAATGCTTTGAAAATACAAAGAGTATACATTTCAATTTTACACCAAAGCACCTACTGAAAACCTAATGGAAACACCTTAGGTTAACTTCCCACATGATTCTGAAATGTCTACAAGTTGTTTCATGCCTCTGTACATAAAGAGAAAAAAGTTGATTTCTCTGAGCATAGAGTGCTTTGACATTAAAAGTATTATACATTTTAAATTTACACCAAACTACTTACTGCAAAACCTAATAAAAACATCTTAGGTTAACGTCCCACATGATTATGAGTAGTTTGAAAGGTGTTTCATGCCTCTATACATCAAGACAGCAAAGTTGTTGATCTCAGGTGTATACAATGCTTTGTCAATACAAATAGTATACATTTCAAATTTACACAAAAGTACTTACTGCAAACCTGATGGAAACACCTTAGGTTAACTTCCCACATGGTTCTGAAATGTCTGCAAGTTGTTTCATGCCTCTGTACATAAAGACAAAAAAAGTTGATATTCACAGAGAATAGAGTGCTTTGACATGAAAAGTATTATACATTTGAAATGTACACCAAACTACTTACTGCAAACCTAATAAAAACATCTTAGGTTAACTTCCCACATGATTATGAGTAGTTTGAAAGTAGTTTCATGCCTCTGCTCATCAAGACAAAAAAGTTCTTTTCTCAGTGCTTCACAAAGCTTTGACAATACAAATAGTATACATTTCAATTTTACACCAAAGTACTTAGTGCAAACCTAATGGAAACACCTTAGGTTTAACTTCCCACATGACTCTGAGATGACTGAAATTTGTTTCATGCCTCTAGACATCAAGACAAAAAAAGTTGTTATCTCAGTGCCATACAATGCTTTGACGTAACAGTAGTATACACTTAAATTGTACTGAAAAGTCCTGACTGCAAACCTAATGGAAAACACCTTTTGGTTAACTTGCCTCATGATTATGAGCAGTTTGAAAGTTTTTTTCATGCCTCTATACATCAAGACAACAAAGTTGTTCTCGACATCAGTGCATAAAATGCCTTGTCAATACAAATAGCATACATTTCAATTTTACACCAAAGTACTTAGTGCAAACCTAATATAAAGACCTTAGGTTAAACTTCCCACATATTTCTGAGATGACTGAAAGTTGTTTCATGCCTCTAGACATCAAGACAAAAAAGTTGTTATCTCAGTGCGTACAATGCTTTGAAAATACAAAGAGTATACATTTCAATGTTACACAAAAGTGCTTACTGCAAACCTAATGGAAACACCTTAGATTAACTTCCCTCATGATTCTGAAATGTCTGCAAGGTTGTTTCATGCCTCTGTACATAAAGACAAAAAAGTTGATTTCTCATAGAATAGAGTGCTTTGACATTAAAAGTATTATACATTTGAATTTTACACACCAAAGTACTCAGTGCAAACCTATAACGAAACACTTTAGTTCAACTTCCCACATGATTATGAGTAGTTTGAAAGTAGTTTCATGCCTCTGCTCATCAAGAGAAAAAAGTTCTTTTCTCAGTGCTTCCAATGCTTTGACAATACAAATAGTATACATTTCAATTTTACACCAAAGAACTTACTGCAAACCTAATGGAAACACCTTAGGGTTAACTTCCCACATGATTCTGAGATGACTGAAAGTTGTTTCATGCCTTTAGACATTAAGACAAAAAAGTTGTTATCGTCAGTGCATACAATGCTTTGATGTAACAGTAGTATACACTTCAATTGTCCTGACAAGTCCTGACTGCAAACCTAATGCAAACACCTTTGGTTACCTTTCCAACATGATTATGAGCAGTTTGAAAGGTGTTTCATGCCTCTATAGATCAAGACAACAAAGTTGTTATCTCAGTGCATACAATGCTTTGACAATACAAATAGTGTACACTTCAATTTTACACCAAAGTACTTAGTGCAGAACCTAATGGAAACACCTTAGGTTAACTTCCCACATGATTCTGAGATGACTGAAAGTTGTTTCATGCCTCTAGACATCAAGACAAAAATGTTTGTTATCTGAGTGCATACAATGCTTTGACAATACAAAGAGTATACATTTCAATTTTACACCAAAGTACTTACTGCCAAACCTAATGGAAACAGCTTAGGTTAACTTCCCACATGATTCTGAAATGTCTGCAAGTTGTTTCATGCCTCTGTACATAAAGACAAAAAGGTCGATCTTCTCAGAGATTAGAGTGCTTTGACATTAAAAGTAATATACATTTGAATTTTTACACCAAAGTACTTAGTGCAAACCTAATGGAAACACCTTAGTTCAACTTCCCACATGATTATGAGTAGTTGGAAAGTAGTTTCATGCCTCTGCTCGTCAAAGACAAAAAAGTTCTTTTCTCAGTGCTTCCAAAGCTTTGACAATAAAAATAGTATACATTTCAATTTTACACCAAAGTACTTAGTGCAAACCTAATGGAAACACCTTAGTTCAACTTCCCACATGATTATGAGTAGTTGGAAAGTAGTTTCATGCCTCTGCTCGTCAAGACAAAAAAGTTCTTTTCTCAGTCCTTCCAAAGCTTTGACAATACAAATAGTATACATTTCAATTTTACACCAAAGTACTTAGTGCAAACCTAATGGAAAACACATTAGGTTAACTTCCCACATGATTCTGAGATGACTGAAAGTTGTTTCATGCCTCTAGACATGTAGACAAAAAATTGTTATCTCAGTGCATACAATGCTTTGAAAATACAAAGAGTATACATTTCAATTTACACACCAAGCACTTACTGAAAACCTAATGGAAAACACCTTAGGTTAACTTCCCACATGATTCTGAAATGTCTACAAGTTGTTTCATGCCTCTGTACATAAAGAGAAAAAAGTTGATTTCTCTGAGCATAGAGTGCTTTGACATTAAAAGTATTATACATTTTAAATTTACACCAAAACTACTTACTGCAAACCTAATAAAAAACATCTTAGGTTAAACGTCCCCACATGATTATGAGTAGTTTGAAAGGTGTTTCATGCCTCTATACATCAAAGACAGCAAAGTTGTTATCTCAGTGTATACAATGCTTTGTCAATACAAATAGTATACATTTCAAATTTACACAAAAGTACTTACTGCAAACCTGATGGAAACACCTTAGGTTAACTTCCCACATGGTTCTGAAATGTCTGCAAGTTGTTTCATGCCTCTGTACATAAAGACAAAAAAGTTGATTTCACACAGAGAATAGAGTGCTTTGACATGAAAAGTATTATACATTTGAAATGTACACCAAACTACTTACTGCAAACCTAATAAAAACATCTTAGGTTAACTTCCCACATGATTATGAGTAGTTTGAAAGTAGTTTCATGCCTCTGCTCATCAAGACAAAAAAGTTCTTTTCTCAGTGCTTCCAAAGCTTTGACAATACAAATAGTATACATTTCAATTTTACACCAAAGTACTTAGTGCAAACCTAATGGAAACACCTTAGGTTAACTTCCCACATGACTCTGAGATGACTGAAATTTGTTTCATGCCTCTAGACATCAAGACAAAAAAGTTGTTATCTCAGTGCATAACAATGCTTTGACAATACAAAGAGTATGCATTTCAATTTTACACCAAAGTACTTACTGCAAACCTAATGGAAACAGCTTAGGTTAACTTCCCACAATGATTCTGAAATGTCTGCAAGTTGTTTCATGCCTCTGTACATAAAGACAAAAAAGTTGATTTCTCAGAGATTAGAGTGTTTTGACATTAAAAGTATTATACATTTGAATTTTACACCAAAGTACTTAGTGCAAACCTAATGGAAACACCTTAGTTCAACTTCCCACATGACTATGAGTAGTTTGATAGTAGTTTCATGCCTCTGCTAATCAAGACAAAAAAGTTCTTTTCTCAGTGCTTCCAATGCTTTGACAATACAAATAGTATACATTTCAATTTTACACCAAATTTCAATTTTACACCAAAGTACTTAGTGGAAACCTAATGGAAACACCTTAGGTTAACTTCCCACATGATTCTGAGATGACTGAAAGTTGTTTCATGCCTTTAGACATTAAGACAAAAAAGTTGTTATCTCAGTGCATACAATGCTTTGACGTAACAGTAGTATACACTTAAATTGTACTGAAAAGTCCTGACTGCAAACCTAATGGAAACACCTTTGGTTAACTTGCCTCATGATTATGAGCAGTTTGAAAGTTTTTTCATGCCTCTATACATCAAGACAACAAAGTTGTTCTCTCAGTGCATAAAATGCCTTGTCAATACAAATAGCATACATTTCAATTTTACACCAAAGTACTTAGTGCAAACCTAATATAAAGACCTTAGGTTAACTTCCCACATATTTCTGAGATGACTGAAAGTTGTTTCATGCCTCTAGACATCAAGACAAAAAAGTTGTTATCTCAGTGCGTACAATGCTTTGAAAATACAAAGAGTATACATTTCAATGTTACACAAAAGTGCTTACTGCAAACCTAATGGAAACACCTTAGATTAACTTCCCTCATGATTCTGAAATGTCTGCAAGTTGTTTCATGCCTCTGTACATAAAGACAAAAAAGTTGATTTCTCAGAGAATAGAGTGCTTTGACATTAAAAGTATTATACATTTGAATTTTACACCAAAGTACTCAGTGCAAACCTAAACGAAACACTTTAGTTCAACTTCCCACATGATTATGAGTAGTTTGAAAGTAGTTTCATGCCTCTGCTCATCAAGACAAAAAAGTTCTTTTCTCAGTGCTTCCAATGCTTTGACAATACAAATAGTATACATTTCAATTTTACACCAAAGAACTTACTGCAAACCTAATGGAAACACCTTAGGTTAACTTCCCACATGATTCTGAGATGACTGAAAGTTGTTTCATGCCTTTAGACATTAAGACAAAAAAGTTGTTATCTCAGTGCATACAATGCTTTGATGTAACAGTAGTATACACTTCAATTGTCCTGAAAAGTCCTGACTGCAAACCTAATGCAAACACCTTTGGTTACCTTCCAACATGATTATGAGCAGTTTGAAAGGTGTTTCATGCCTCTATAGATCAAGACAACAAAGTTGTTATCTCAGTGCATATAATGCTTTGACAATACAAATAGTGTACACTTCAATTTTACACCAAAGTACTTAGTGCAAACCTAATGGAAACACCTTAGGTTAACTTCCCACATGATTCTGAGATGACTGAAAGTTGTTTCATGCCTCTAGACATCAAGACAAAAATGTTGTTATCTGAGTGCATACAATGCTTTGACAATACAAAGAGTATACATTTCAATTTTACACCAAAGTACTTACTGCAAACCTAATGGAAACAGCTTAGGTTAACTTCCCACATGATTCTGAAATGTCTGCAAGTTGTTTCATGCCTCTGTACATAAAGACAAAAAGGTCGATTTCGCAGAGATTAGAGTGCTTTGACATTAAAAGTAATATACATTTGAATTTTACACCAAAGTACTTAGTGCAAACCTAATGGAAACACCTTAGTTCAACTTCCCACATGATTATGAGTAGTTGGAAAGTAGTTTCATGCCTCTGCTCGTCAAGACAAAAAAGTTCTTTTCTCAGTGCTTCCAAAGCTTTGACAATACAAATAGTATACATTTCAATTTTACACCAAAGTACTTAGTGCAAACCTAATGGAAACACATTAGGTTAACTTCCCACATGATTCTGAGATGACTGAAAGTTGTTTCATGCCTCTAGACATCAAGACAAAAAATTGTTATCTCAGTGCATACAATGCTTTGAAAATACAAAGAGTATACATTTCAATTTTACACCAAAGCACTTACTGAAAACCTAATGGAAACACCTTAGGTTAACTTCCCACATGATTCTGAAATGTCTACAAGTTGTTTCATGCCTCTGTACATAAAGAGAAAAAAGTTGATTTCTCTGAGCATAGAGTGCTTTGACATTAAAAGTATTATACATTTTAAATTTACACCAAACTACTTACTGCAAACCTAATAAAAACATCTTAGGTTAACGTCCCACATGATTATGAGTAGTTTGAAAGGTGTTTCATGCCTCTATACATCAAGACAGCAAAGTTGTTATCTCAGTGTATACAATGCTTTGTCAATATAAATAGTATACATTTCAAATTTACACAAAAGTACTTACTGCAAACCTAATGGAAACAGCTTAGGTTAACTTCCCACATGATTCTGAAATGTCTGCAAGTTGTTTCATGCCTCTGTACATAAAGACAAAAAAGTTGATTTCACAGAGAATTGAGTGCTTTGACATGAAAAGTATTATACATTTGAAACTTACACCAAACTACTTACTGCAAACCTAATAAAAATATCTTAGGTTAACTTCCCACATGATTATGAGTAGTTTGAAAGTAGTTTCATGCCTCTGCTCATCAAGACAAAAAAGTTCTTTTCTCAGTGCTTCCAATGCTTTGACAATACAAAGAGTATACATTTCAATTTTACACCAAAGTACTTACTGCAAACATAATGGAAACACCTTAGGTTACCTTCCCGCATGATTCTAAGATGACTGAAAGTTGTTTCATGCCTTTAGACATCAAGACAAAAAAGTTGTTATCTCAGTGCCTACAAGGCTTTGACGTAACAGTAGTATACACTTAAATTGAACTGAAAAGTCCTGACTGCAAACCTAATGGAAACACGTTTGGTTAACTTCCCTCATGATTATGAGCAGTTTGAAAGTTTTTTCATGCCTCTATACATCAAGACAACAAAGTTGTTATCTCAGTGCATACAATGCTTTGTCAATACAAATAGTATACATTTCAATTTTACACCAAAGTACTTAGTGCAAACCTAATGGAAACACCTTAGGTTAACTTCCCACATGATTCTGAGATGACTGAAAGTTGTTTCATGCCTCTAGACATCAAGACAGAAAAGTTGTTATCTCAGTGCGTACAATGCTTTGAAAATACAAATAGTATACATTTCAAATTTACACCAAAGCACTTAGTGAAAAGCTAATGGAAACACTTTAGGTTAACTTCCCACATGATTCTGAGATGTCTGAGAGTTGTATCATGCCTCTGCACATAAAGACAGAAAAGTTGATTTCTCAGAGCTTAAAGTGCTTTGACATTAAAAGTATTATACATTTGAAATTTACACCAAACTACTTACTGCAAACCTAATAAAAACATCTTAGGTTAACTTCCCACATGATTATGAGTAGTTTGAAAGTAGTTTCATGCCTCTGCTCATCAAAACAAAAAAGTTCTTTTCTCAGTGCTTCCAAAGCTTTGACAATACAAATAGTATACATTTCAATTTTACACCAAAGTACTTACTGCAAACCTGATGGAAACACCATAGGTTAACTTCCCACATGGTTCTGATATGTCTGCAAGTTGTTTCATGCCTCTGTACATAAAGACAAAAAAAGTTGATTTCACAGAGAATAGAGTGCTTTGACATGAAAAGTAATATACATTTGAAATTTACACCAAACTACTTACTGCAAACCTAATAAGAACATCTTAGGTTAACTTCCCACATGATTATGAGTAGTTTGAAAGTAGTTTCATGCCTCTGCTCATCAAAACAAAAAAGTTCTTTTCTCAGTGCTTCCAAAGCTTTGACAATACAAATAGTATACATTTCAATTTTACACCAAAGTACTTAGTGCAAACCTAATGGAAACACCTTAGGTTAACTTCCCACATGACTCTGAGATGACTGAAAGTTGTTTCATGCCTCTAGACATCAAGACAAAAAAGTTGTTATCTCAGTGCATACAATGCTTTGACAATACAAAGAGTATACATTTCAATTTTACACCAAAGTACTTACTGCAAACCTAATGGAAACAGCTTAGGTTAACTTCCCACATGATTCTGAAATGTCTGCAAGTTGTTTCATGCCTCTGTACATAAAGACAAAAAAGTTGATTTCTCAGAGATAAGAGTGCTTTGACATTAAAAGTATTATACATTTGAATTTTACACCAAAGTACTTAGTGCAAACCTAATGGAAACACCTTAGTTCAACTTCCCACATGACTATGAGTAGTTTGATAGTAGTTTCATGCCTCTGTTAATCAAGACAAAAAAGTTCTTTTCTCAGTGCTTCCAATGCTTTGACAATACAAATAGTATACATTTCAATTTTACACCAAAGTACTTACTGTAAACCTAATGGAAACACCTTAGGTTAACTTCCCGCATGATTCTGAGATGACTGAAGTTGTTTCATGCCTTTAGACATCAAGACAAAAAATTTCTTATCTCAGTGCCTACAATGCTTTGACGTAACAGTAGTATACATTTAAATTGTACTGAAAAGTCCTGACTGCAAACGTAATGGAAACACCTTTGGTTAACTTCCGTCATGATTATGAGCAGTTTGAAAGTTTTTTCATGCCTCTATACATCAAGACAACAAAGTTGTTCTCTCAGTGCTTAAATGCCTTGTCAATACAAATAGCATACATTTCAATTTTACACCAAAGTACTTAGTGCAAACCTAATATAAAGACCTTAGGTTAACTTCCCACATATTTCTGAGATGACTGAAAGTTGTTTCATGCCTCTATTACATCAAGACAAAAAAGTTGTTATCTCAGTGCGTACAATGCTTTGAAAATACAAAGAGTATACATTTCAATTTTACACAAAAGTGCTTACTGCAAACCTAATGGAAACACCTTAGATTAACTTCCCTCATGATTCTGAAATGTCTGCAAGTTGTTTCATGCCTCTGTACATAAAGACAAAAAAGTTGATTTCTCAGAGAATAGAGTGCTTTGACATTAAAAGTATTATACATTTGAAATTTACACCAAACTACTTACTGCAAACCTAATAAAAACATCTTAGGTTAACTTCCCACATGATTATGAGTAGTTTGAAAGTAGTTTCATGCCTCTGCTCATCAAGACAAAAAAGTTCTTTTCTCAGTGCTTCCAAAGCTTTGACAATACAAATAGTATACATTTCAATTTTACACCAAAGTACTTAGTGCAAACCTAATGGAAACACCTTAGGTTAACTTCCCACATGACTCTGAGATGACTGAAATTTGTTTCATGCCTCTAGACATGTAGACAAAAAATTGTTATCTCAGTGCATACAATGCTTTGAAAATACAAAGAGTATACATTTCAATTTTACACCAAAGCACTTACTGAAAACCTAATGGAAACACCTTAGGTTAACTTCCCACATGATTCTGAAATGTCTACAAGTTGTTTCATGCCTCTGTACATAAAGAGAAAAAAGTTGATTTCTCTGAGCATACAGTGCTTTGACATTAAAAGTATTATACATTTTAAATTTACACCAAACTACTTACTGCAAACCTAATAAAAACATCTTAGGTTAACGTCCCACATGATTATGAGTAGTTTGAAAGGTGTTTCATGCCTCTATACATCAAGACAGCAAAGTTGTTATCTCAGTGTATACAATGCTTTGTCAATATAAATAGTATACATTTCAAATTTACACAAAAGTACTTACTGCAAACCTAATGGAAACAGCTTAGGTTAACTTCCCACATGATTCTGAAATGTCTGCAAGTTGTTTCATGCCTCTGTACATAAAGACAAAAAAGTTGATTTCACAGAGAATTGAGTGCTTTGACATGAAAAGTATTATACATTTGAAACTTACACCAAACTACTTACTGCAAACCTAATAAAAATATCTTAGGTTAACTTCCCACATGATTATGAGTAGTTTGAAAGTAGTTTCATGCCTCTGCTCATCAAGACAAAAAAGTTCTTTTCTCAGTGCTTCCAATGCTTTGACAATACAAAGAGTATACATTTCAATTTTACACCAAAGTACTTACTGCAAACATAATGGAAACACCTTAGGTTACCTTCCCGCATGATTCTAAGATGACTGAAAGTTGTTTCATGCCTTTAGACATCAAGACAAAAAAGTTGATATCTCAGTGCCTACAAGGCTTTGACGTAACAGTAGTATACACTTAAATTGAACTGAAAAGTCCTGACTGCAAACCTAATGGAAACACGTTTGGTTAACTTCCCTCATGATTATGAGCAGTTTGAAAGTTTTTTCATGCCTCTATACATCAAGACAACAAAGTTGTTATCTCAGTGCATACAATGCTTTGTCAATACAAATAGTATACATTTCAATTTTACACCAAAGTACTTAGTGCAAACCTAATGGAAACACCTTAGGTTAACTTCCCACATGATTCTGAGATGTCTGAGAGTTGTATCATGCCTCTGCACATAAAGACAGAAAAGTTGATTTCTCAGAGCTTAAAGTGCTTTGACATTAAAAGTATTATACATTTGAAATTTACACCAAACTACTTACTGCAAACCTAATAAAAACATCTTAGGTTAACTTCCCACATGATTATGAGTAGTTTGAAAGTAGTTTCATGCCTCTGCTCATCAAAACAAAAAAGTTCTTTTCTCAGTGCTTCCAAAGCTTTGACAATACAAATAGTATACATTTCAATTTTACACCAAAGTACTTACTGCAAACCTGATGCAAACACCATAGGTTAACTTCCCACATGGTTCTGAAATGTCTGCAAGTTGTTTCATGCCTCTGTACATAAAGACAAAAAAAGTTGATTTCACAGAGAATAGAGTGCTTTGACATGAAAAGTAATATACATTTGAAATTTACACCAAACTACTTACTGCAAACCTAATAAGAACATCTTAGGTTAACTTCCCACATGATTATGAGTAGTTTGAAAGTAGTTTCATGCCTCTGCTCATCAAAACAAAAAAGTTCTTTTCTCAGTGCTTCCAAAGCTTTGACAATACAAATAGTATACATTTCAATTTTACACCAAAGTACTTAGTGCAAACCTAATGGAAACACCTTAGGTTAACTTCCCACATGACTCTGAGATGACTGAAAGTTGTTTCATGCCTCTAGACATCAAGACAAAAAAGTTGTTATCTCAGTGCATACAATGCTTTGACAATACAAAGAGTATACATTTCAATTTTACACCAAAGTACTTACTGCAAACCTAATGGAAACAGCTTAGGTTAACTTCCCACATGATTCTGAAATGTCTGCAAGTTGTTTCATGCCTCTGTACATAAAGACAAAAAAGTTGATTTCTCAGAGATAAGAGTGCTTTGACATTAAAAGTATTATACATTTGAATTTTACACCAAAGTACTTAGTGCAAACCTAATGGAAACACCTTAGTTCAACTTCCCACATGACTATGAGTAGTTTGATAGTAGTTTCATGCCTCTGTTAATCAAGACAAAAAAGTTCTTTTCTCAGTGCTTCCAATGCTTTGACAATACAAATAGTATACATTTCAATTTTACACCAAAGTACTTTCTGTAAACCTAATGGAAACACCTTAGGTTAACTTCCCGCATGATTCTGAGATGACTGAAGTTGTTTCATGCCTTTAGACATCAAGACAAAAAATTTCTTATCTCAGTGCCTACAATGCTTTGACGTAACAGTAGTATACATTTAAATTGTACTGAAAAGTCCTGACTGCAAACGTAATGGAAACACCTTTGGTTAACTTCCGTCATGATTATGAGCAGTTTGAAAGTTTTTTCATGCCTCTATACATCAAGACAACAAAGTTGTTCTCTCAGTGCTTAAATGCCTTGTCAATACAAATAGCATACATTTCAATTTTACACCAAAGTACTTAGTGCAAACCTAATATAAAGACCTTAGGTTAACTTCCCACATATTTCTGAGATGACTGAAAGTTGTTTCATGCCTCTATTACATCAAGACAAAAAAGTTGTTATCTCAGTGCGTACAATGCTTTGAAAATACAAAGAGTATACATTTCAATTTTACACAAAAGTGCTTACTGCAAACCTAATGGAAACACCTTAGATTAACTTCCCTCATGATTCTGAAATGTCTGCAAGTTGTTTCATGCCTCTGTACATAAAGACAAAAAAGTTGATTTCTCAGAGAATAGAGTGCTTTGACATTAAAAGTATTATACATTTGAAATTTACACCAAACTACTTACTGCAAACCTAATAAAAACATCTTAGGTTAACTTCCCACATGATTATGAGTAGTTTGAAAGTAGTTTCATGCCTCTGCTCATCAAGACAAAAAAGTTCTTTTCTCAGTGCTTCCAAAGCTTTGACAATACAAATAGTATACATTTCAATTTTACACCAAAGTACTTAGTGCAAACCTAATGGAAACACCTTAGGTTAACTTCCCACATGACTCTGAGATGACTGAAATTTGTTTCATGCCTCTAGACATCAACACAAAAAAGTTGTTATCTCAGTGCATACAATGCTTTGACAATACAAAGAGTATGCATTTCAATTTTACACCAAAGTACTTACTGCAAACCTAATGGAAACAGCTTAGGTTAACTTCCCACATGATTCTGAAATGTCTGCAAGTTGTTTCATGCCTCTGTACATAAAGACAAAAAAGTTGATTTCTCAGAGATTAGAGTGTTTTGACATTAAAAGTATTATACATTTGAATTTTACACCAAAGTATTTAGTGCAAACCTAATGGAAACACCTTAGTTCAACTTCCCACATGACTATGAGTAGTTTGATAGTAGTTTCATGCCTCTGCTAATCAAGACAGAAAAGTTCTTTTCTCAGTGCTTCCAAAGCTTTGACAATACAAATAGTATACATTTCAATTTTACACCAAAGTACTTAGTGGAAACCTAATGGAAACACCTTAGGTTAACTTCCCACATGATTCTGAGATGACTGAAAGTTGTTTCATGCCTTTAGACATTAAGACAAAAAAGTTGTTATCTCAGTGCATACAATGCTTTGACGTAACAGTAGTATACACTTAAATTGTACTGAAAAGTCCTGACTGCAAACCTAATGGAAACACCTTTGGTTAACTTGCCTCATGATTATGAGCAGTTTGAAAGTTTTTTCATGCCTCTATACATCAAGACAACAAAGTTGTTCTCTCAGTGCATAAAATGCCTTGTCAATACAAATAGCATACATTTCAATTTTACACCAAAGTACTTAGTGCAAACCTAATATAAAGACCTTAGGTTAACTTCCCACATATTTCTGAGATGACTGAAAGTTGTTTCATGCCTCTAGACATCAAGACAAAAAAGTTGTTATCTCAGTGCGTACAATGCTTTGAAAATACAAAGAGTATACATTTCAATGTTACACAAAAGTGCTTACTGCAAACCTAATGGAAACACCTTAGATTAACTTCCCTCATGATTCTGAAATGTCTGCAAGTTGTTTCATGCCTCTGTACATAAAGACAAAAAAGTTGATTTCTCAGAGAATAGAGTGCTTTGACATTAAAAGTATTATACATTTGAATTTTACACCAAAGTACTCAGTGCAAACCTAAACGAAACACTTTAGTTCAACTTCCCACATGATTATGAGTAGTTTGAAAGTAGTTTCATGCCTCTGCTCATCAAGACAAAAAAGTTCTTTTCTCAGTGCTTCCAATGCTTTGACAATACAAATAGTATACATTTCAATTTTACACCAAAGAACTTACTGCAAACCTAATGGAAACACCTTAGGTTAACTTCCCACATGATTCTGAGATGACTGAAAGTTGTTTCATGCCTTTAGACATTAAGACAAAAAAGTTGTTATCTGAGTGCATACAATGCTTTGATGTAACAGTAGTATACACTTCAATTGTCCTGAAAAGTCCTGACTGCAAACCTAATGCAAACACCTTTGCTTACCTTCCAACATGATTATGAGCAGTTTGAAAGGTGTTTCATGCCTCTATAGATCAAGACAACAAAGTTGTTATCTCAGTGCATACAATGCTTTGACAATACAAATAGTGTACACTTCAATTTTACACCAAAGTACTTAGTGCAAACCTAATGGAAACACCTTAGGTTAACTTCCCACATGATTCTGAGATGACTGAAAGTTGTTTCATGCCTCTAGACATCAAGACAAAAATGTTGTTATCTGAGTGCATACAATGCTTTGACAATACAAAGAGTATACATTTCAATTTTACACCAAAGTACTTACTGCAAACCTAATGGAAACAGCTTAGGTTAACTTCCCACATGATTCTGAAATGTCTGCAAGTTGTTTCATGCCTCTGTACATAAAGACAAAAAGGTCGATTTCTCAGAGATTAGAGTGCTTTGACATTAAAAGTAATATACATTTGAATTTTACACCAAAGTACTTAGTGCAAACCTAATGGAAACACCTTAGTTCAACTTCCCACATGATTATGAGTAGTTGGAAAGTAGTTTCATGCCTCTGCTCGTCAAGACAAAAAAGTTCTTTTCTCAGTGCTTCCAAAGCTTTGACAATACAAATAGTATACATTTCAATTTTACACCAAAGTACTTAGTGCAAACCTAATGGAAACACATTAGGTTAACTTCCCACATGATTCTGAGATGACTGAAAGTTGTTTCATGCCTCTAGACATGAAGACAAAAAATTGTTATCTCAGTGCATACAATGCTTTGAAAATACAAAGAGTATACATTTCAATTTTACACCAAGGCACTTACTGAAAACCTAATGGAAACACCTTAGGTTAACTTCCCACATGATTCTGAAATGTCTACAAGTTGTTTCATGCCTCTGTACATAAAGAGAAAAAAGTTGATTTCTCTGAGCATAGAGTGCTTTGACATTAAAAGTATTATACATTTTAAATTTACACCAAACTACTTACTGCAAACCTAATAAAAACATCTTAGGTTAACGTCCCACATGATTATGAGTAGTTTGAAAGGTGTTTCATGCCTCTATGCATCAAGACAGCAAAGTTGTTATCTCAGTGTATACAATGCTTTGTCAATACAAATAGTATACATTTCAAATTTACACAAAAGTACTTACTGCAAACCTGATGGAAACACCTTAGGTTAACTTCCCACATGGTTCTGAAATGTCTGCAAGTTGTTTCATGCCTCTGTACATAAAGACAAAAAAGTTGATTTCACAGAGAATAGAGTGCTTTGACATGAAAAGTATTATACATTTCAAATGTACACCAAACTACTTACTGCAAACCTAATAAAAACATCTTAGGTTAACTTCCCACATGATTATGAGTAGTTTGAAAGTAGTTTCATGCCTCTGCTCATCAAGACAAAAAAGTTCTTTTCTCAGTGTTTCCAATGCTTTGACAATACAAATAGTATACATTTCAATTTTACACCAAAGAACTTACTGCAAACCTAATGGAAACACCTTAGGTTAACTTCCCACATGATTCTGAGATGACTGAAAGTTGTTTCATGCCTTTAGACATTAAGACAAAAAAGTTGTTATCTGAGTGCATACAATGCTTTGATGTAACAGTAGTATACACTTCAATTGTCCTGAAAAGTCCTGACTGCAAACCTAATGCAAACACCTTTGCTTACCTTCCAACATGATTATGAGCAGTTTGAAACGTGTTTCATGCCTCTATAGATCAAGACAACAAAGTTGTTATCTCAGTGCATACAATGCTTTGACAATACAAATAGTGTACACTTCAATTTTACACCAAAGTACTTAGTGCAAACCTAATGGAAACACCTTAGGTTAACTTCCCACATGATTCTGAGATGACTGAAAGTTGTTTCATGCCTCTAGACATCAAGACAAAAATGTTGTTATCTGAGTGCATACAATGCTTTGACAATACAAAGAGTATACATTTCAATTTTACACCAAAGTACTTACTGCAAACCTAATGGAAACAGCTTAGGTTAACTTCCCACATGATTCTGAAATGTCTGCAAGTTGTTTCATGCCTCTGTACATAAAGACAAAAAGGTTGATTTCTCAGAGATTAGAGTGCTTTGACATTAAAAGTAATATACATTTGAATTTTACACCAAAGTACTTAGTGCAAACCTAATGGAAACACCTTAGTTCAACTTCCCACATGATTATGAGTAGTTGGAAAGTAGTTTCATGCCTCTGCTCGTCAAGACAAAAAAGTTCTTTTCTCAGTGTATACAATGCTTTGTCAATACAAATAGTATACATTTCAAATTTACACAAAAGTACTTACTGCAAACCTGATGGAAACACCTTAGGTTAACTTCCCACATGGTTCTGAAATGTCTGCAAGTTGTTTCATGCCTCTGTACATAAAGACAAAAAAGTTGATTTCACAGAGAATAGAGTGCTTTGACATGAAAAGTATTATACATTTGAAATGTACACCAAACTACTTACTGCAAACCTAATAAAAACATCTTAGGTTAACTTCCCACATGATTATGAGTAGTTTGAAAGTAGTTTCATGCCTCTGCTCATCAAGACAAAAAAGTTCTTTTCTCAGTGTTTCCAATGCTTTGACAATACAAATAGTATACATTTCAATTTTACACCAAAGAACTTACTGCAAACCTAATGGAAACACCTTAGGTTAACTTCCCACATGATTCTGAGATGACTGAAAGTTGTTTCATGCCTTTAGACATTAAGACAAAAAAGTTGTTATCTGAGTGCATACAATGCTTTGATGTAACAGTAGTATACACTTCAATTGTCCTGAAAAGTCCTGACTGCAAACCTAATGCAAACACCTTTGGTTACCTTCCAACATGATTATCAGCAGTTTGAAAGGTGTTTCATGCCACTATAGATCAAGACAACAAAGTTGTTATCTCAGTGCATACAATGCTTTGACAATACAAATAGTGTACACTTCAATTTTACACCAAAGTACTTAGTGCAAACCTAATGGAAACACCTTAGGTTAACTTCCCACATGATTCTGAGATGACTGAAAGTTGTTTCATGCCTCTAGACATCAAGACAAAAATGTTGTTATCTGAGTGCATACAATGCTTTGACAATACAAAGAGTATACATTTCAATTTTACACCAAAGTACTTACTGCAAACCTAATGGAAACAGCTTAGGTTAACTTCCCACATGATTCTGAAATGTCTGCAAGTTGTTTCATGCCTCTGTACATAAAGACAAAAAGGTTGATTTCTCAGAGATTAGAGTGCTTTGACATGAAAAGTATTATACATTTGAAATGTACACCAAACTACTTACTGCAAACCTAATAAAAACATCTTAGGTTAACTTCCCACATGATTATGAGTAGTTTGAAAGTAGTTTCATGCCTCTGCTCATCAAGACAAAAAAGTTCTTTTCTCAGTGCTTCCAAAGCTTTGACAATACAAATAGTATACATTTCAATTTTACACCAAAGTACTTAGTGCAAACCTAATGGAAACACCTTAGGTTAACTTCCCACATGACTCTGAGATGACTGAAATTTGTTTCATGCCTCTAGACATCAAGACAAAAAAGTTGTTATCTCAGTGCATACAATGCTTTGACAATACAAAGAGTATACATTTCAATTTTACACCAAAGTACTTACTGCAAACCTAATGGAAACAGCTTAGGTTAACTTCCCACATGATTCTGAAATGTCTGCAAGTTGTTTCATGCCTCTGTACATAAAGACAAAAAGGTCGATTTCTCAGAGATTAGAGTGCTTTGACATTAAAAGTAATATACATTTGAATTTTACACCAAAGTACTTAGTGCAAACCTAATGGAAACACCTTAGTTCAACTTCCCACATGATTATGAGTAGTTGGAAAGTAGTTTCATGCCTCTGCTCGTCAAGACAAAAAAGTTCTTTTCTCAGTGCTTCCAAAGCTTTGACAATACAAATAGTATACATTTCAATTTTACACCAAAGTACTTAGTGCAAACCTTATGGAAACACATTAGGTTAACTTCCCACATGATTCTGAGATGACTGAAAGTTGTTTCATGCCTCTAGACATGAAGACAAAAAATTGTTATCTCAGTGCATACAATGCTTTGAAAATACAAAGAGTATACATTTCAATTTTACACCAAAGCACTTACTGCAAACCTAATGGAAACAGCTTAGGTTAACTTCCCACATGATTCTGAAATGTCTGCAAGTTGTTTCATGCCTCTGTACATAAAGACAAAAAAGTTGATTTCTCAGAGATTAGAGTGTTTTGACATTAAAAGTATTATACATTTGAATTTTACACTAAAGTACTTAGTGCAAACCTAATGGAAACACCTTAGTTCAACTTCCCACATGACTATGAGTAGTTTGATAGTAGTTTCATGCCTCTGCTGATCAAGACAAAAAAGTTCTTTTCTCAGTGCTTCCAATGCTTTGACAATACAAATAGTATACATTTCAATTTTACACCAAAGTACTTAGTGGAAACCTAATGGAAACACCTTAGGTTAACTTCCCACATGATTCTGAGATGACTGAAAGTTGTTTCATGCCTTTAGACATTAAGACAAAAAAGTTGTTATCTCAGTACATACAATGCTTTGACGTAACAGTAGTATACACTTAAATTGTACTGAAAAGTCCTGACTGCAAACCTAATGGAAACACCTTTGGTTAACTTGCCTCATGATTATGAGCAGTTTGAAAGTTTTTTCATGCCTCTATACATCAAGAAAACAAAGTTGTTCTCTCAGTGCATAAAATGCCTTGTCAATACAAATAGCATACATTTCAATTTTACACCAAAGTACTTAGTGCAAACCTAATATAAAGACCTTAGGTTAACTTCCCACATATTTCTGAGATGACTGAAAGTTGTTTCATGCCTCTAGACATCAAGACAAAAAAGTTGTTATCTCTGTGCGTACAATGCTTTGAAAATACAAAGAGTATACATTTCAATTTTACACAAAAGTGCTTACTGCAAACCTAATGGAAACACCTTAGATTAACTTCCCTCATGATTCTGAAATGTCTGCAAGTTGTTTCATGCCTCTGTACATAAAGACAAAAAAGTTGATTTCTCAGAGAATAGAGTGCTTTGACATTAAAAGTATTATACAGTTGAATTTTACACCAAAGTACTCAGTGCAAACCTAAACGAAACACTTTAGTTCAACTTCCCACATGATTATGAGTAGTTTGAAAGAAGTTTCATGCCTCTGCTCATCAAGACAAAAAAGTTCTTTTCTCAGTGTTTCCAATGCTTTGACAATACAAATAGTATACATTTCAATTTTACACCAAAGAACTTACTGCAAACCTAATGGAAACACCTTAGGTTAACTTCCCACATGATTCTGAGATGACTGAAAGTTGTTTCATGCCTTTAGACATTAAGACAAAAAAGTTGTTATCTGAGTGCATACAATGCTTTGATGTAACAGTAGTATACACTTCAATTGTCCTGAAAAGTCCTGACTGCAAACCTAATGCAAACACCTTTGCTTACCTTCCAACATGATTATGAGCAGTTTGAAAGGTGTTTCATGCCTCTATAGATCAAGACAACAAAGTTGTTATCTCAGTGCATACAATGCTTTGACAATACAAATAGTGTACACTTCAATTTTACACCAAAGTACTTAGTGCAAACCTAATGGAAACACCTTAGGTTAACTTCCCACATGATTCTGAGATGACTGAAAGTTGTTTCATGCCTCTAGACATCAAGACAAAAATGTTGTTATCTGAGTGCATACAATGCTTTGACAATACAAAGAGTATACATTTCAATTTTACACCAAAGTACTTACTGCAAACCTAATGGAAACACCTTAGTTCAACTTCCCTCATGATTCTGAAATGTCTGCAAGTTGTTTCATGCCTCTGTACATAAAGACAAAAAAGTTGATTTCTCAGAGAATAGAGTGCTTTGACATTAAAAGTATTATACAGTTGAATTTTACACCAAAGTACTCAGTGCAAACCTAAACGAAACACTTTAGTTCAACTTCCCACATGATTATGAGTAGTTTGAAAGAAGTTTCATGCCTCTGCTCATCAAGACAAAAAAGTTCTTTTCTCAGTGTTTCCAATGCTTTGACAATACAAATAGTATACATTTCAATTTTACACCAAAGAACTTACTGCAAACCTAATGGAAACACCTTAGGTTAACTTCCCACATGATTCTGAGATGACTGAAAGTTGTTTCATGCCTTTAGACATTAAGACAAAAAAGTTGTTATCTGAGTGCATACAATGCTTTGATGTAACAGTAGTATACACTTCAATTGTCCTGAAAAGTCCTGACTGCAAACCTAATGCAAACACCTTTGCTTACCTTCCAACATGATTATGAGCAGTTTGAAAGGTGTTTCATGCCTCTATAGATCAAGACAACAAAGTTGTTATCTCAGTGCATACAATGCTTTGACAATACAAATAGTGTACACTTCAATTTTACACCAAAGTACTTAGTGCAAACCTAATGGAAACACCTTAGGTTAACTTCCCACATGATTCTGAGATGACTGAAAGTTGTTTCATGCCTCTAGACATCAAGACAAAAATGTTGTTATCTGAGTGCATACAATGCTTTGACAATACAAAGAGTATACATTTCAATTTTACACCAAAGTACTTACTGCAAACCTAATGGAAACACCTTAGTTCAACTTCCCACATGATTATGAGTAGTTGGAAAGTAGTTTCATGCCTCTGCTCGTCAAGACAAAAAAGTTCTTTTCTCAGTGCTTCCAAAGCTTTGACAATACAAATAGTATACATTTCAATTTTACACCAAAGTACTTAGTGCAAACCTAATGGAAACACCTTAGGTTAACTTCCCACATGATTCTGAGATGACTGAAAGTTGTTTCATGCCTCTAGACATGAAGACAAAAAATTGTTATCTCAGTGCATACAATGCTTTGAAAATACAAAGAGTATACATTTCAATTTTACACCAAAGCACTTACTGCAAACCTAATGGAAACAGCTTAGGTTAACTTCCCACATGATTCTGAAATGTCTGCAAGTTGTTTCATGCCTCTGTACATAAAGACAAAAAAGTTGATTTCTCAGAGATTAGAGTGTTTTGACATTAAAAGTATTATACATTTGAATTTTACACCAAAGTACTTAGTGCAAACCTAATGGAAACACCTTAGTTCAACTTCCCACATGACTATGAGTAGTTTGATAGTAGTTTCATGCCTCTGCTAAGAAGACAAAAAAGTTCTTTTCTCAGTGCTTCCAATGCTTTGACAATACAAATAGTATACATTTCAATTTTACACCAAAGTACTTAGTGGAAACCTAATGGAAACACCTTAGGTTAACTTCCCACATGATTCTGAGATGACTGAAAGTTGTTTCATGCCTTTAGACATTAAGACAAAAAAGTTGTTATCTCAGTACATACAATGCTTTGACGTAACAGTAGTATACACTTAAATTGTACTGAAAAGTCCTGACTGCAAACCTAATGGAAACACCTTTGGTTAACTTGCCTCATGATTATGAGCAGTTTGAAAGTTTTTTCATGCCTCTATACATCAAGAAAACAAAGTTGTTCTCTCAGTGCATAAAATGCCTTGTCAATACAAATAGCATACATTTCAATTTTACACCAAAGTACTTAGTGCAAACCTAATATAAAGACCTTAGGTTAACTTCCCACATATTTCTGAGATGACTGAAAGTTGTTTCATGCCTCTAGACATCAAGACAAAAAAGTTGTTATCTCAGTGCGTACAATGCTTTGAAAATACAAAGAGTATACATTTCAATTTTACACAAAAGTGCTTACTGCAAACCTAATGGAAACACCTTAGATTAACTTCCCTCATGATTCTGAAATGTCTGCAAGTTGTTTCATGCCTCTGTACATAAAGACAAAAAAGTTGATTTCTCAGAGAATAGAGTGCTTTGACATTAAAAGTATTATACATTTGAATTTTACACCAAAGTACTCAGTGCAAACCTAAACGAAACACTTTAGTTCAACTTCCCACATGATTATGAGTAGTTTGAAAGTAGTTTCAAGCCTCTGCTCATCAAGACAAAAAAGTTCTTTTCTCAGTGTTTCCAATGCTTTGACAATACAAATAGTATACATTTCAATTTTACACCAAAGAACTTACTGCAAACCTAATGGAAACACCTTAGGTTAACTTCCCACATGATTCTGAGATGACTGAAAGTTGTTTCATGCCTTTAGACATTAAGACAAAAAAGTTGTTATCTGAGTGCATACAATGCTTTGATGTAACAGTAGTATACACTTCAATTGTCCTGAAAAGTCCTGACTGCAAACCTAATGCAAACACCTTTGCTTACCTTCCAACATGATTATGAGCAGTTTGAAAGGTGTTTCATGCCTCTATAGATCAAGACAACAAAGTTGTTATCTCAGTGCATACAATGCTTTGACAATACAAATAGTGTACACTTCAATTTTACACCAAAGTACTTAGTGCAAACCTAATGGAAACACCTTAGGTTAACTTCCCACATGATTCTGAGATGACTGAAAGTTGTTTCATGCCTCTAGACATCAAGACAAAAATGTTGTTATCTGAGTGCATACAATGCTTTGACAATACAAAGAGTATACATTTCAATTTTACACCAAAGTACTTACTGCAAACCTAATGGAAACAGCTTAGGTTAACTTCCCACATGATTCTGAAATGTCTGCAAGTTGTTTCATGCCTCTGTACATAAAGACAAAAAGGTTGATTTCTCAGAGATTAGAGTGCTTTGACATTAAAAGTAATATACATTTGAATTTTACACCAAAGTACTTAGTGCAAACCTAATGGAAACACCTTAGTTCAACTTCCCACATGATTATGAGTAGTTGGAAAGTAGTTTCATGCCTCTGCTCGTCAAGACAAAAAAGTTCTTTTCTCAGTGCTTCCAAAGCTTTGACAATACAAATAGTATACATTTCAATTTTACACCAAAGTACTTAGTGCAAACCTAATGGAAACACATTAGGTTAACTTCCCACATGATTCTGAGATGACTGAAAGTTGTTTCATGCCTCTAGACATGAAGACAAAAAATTGTTATCTCAGTGCATACAATGCTTTGAAAATACAAAGAGTATACATTTCAATTTTACACCAAGGCACTTACTGAAAACCTAATGGAAACACCTTAGGTTAACTTCCCACATGATTCTGAAATGTCTACAAGTTGTTTCATGCCTCTGTACATAAAGAGAAAAAAGTTGATTTCTCTGAGCATAGAGTGCTTTGACATTAAAAGTATTATACATTTTAAATTTACACCAAACTACTTACTGCAAACCTAATAAAAACATCTTAGGTTAACGTCCCACATGATTATGAGTAGTTTGAAAGGTGTTTCATGCCTCTATGCATCAAGACAGCAAAGTTGTTATCTCAGTGTATACAATGCTTTGTCAATACAAATAGTATACATTTCAAATTTACACAAAAGTACTTACTGCAAACCTGATGGAAACACCTTAGGTTAAGTTCCCACATGGTTCTGAAATGTCTGCAAGTTGTTTCATGCCTCTGTACATAAAGACAAAAAAGTTGATTTCACAGAGAATAGAGTGCTTTGACATGAAAAGTATTATACATTTCAAATGTACACCAAACTACTTACTGCAAACCTAATAAAAACATCTTAGGTTAACTTCCCACATGATTATGAGTAGTTTGAAAGTAGTTTCATGCCTCTGCTCATCAAGACAAAAAAGTTCTTTTCTCAGTGTTTCCAATGCTTTGACAATACAAATAGTATACATTTCAATTTTACACCAAAGAACTTACTGCAAACCTAATGGAAACACCTTAGGTTAACTTCCCACATGATTCTGAGATGACTGAAAGTTGTTTCATGCCTTTAGACATTAAGACAAAAAAGTTGTTATCTGAGTGCATACAATGCTTTGATGTAACAGTAGTATACACTTCAATTGTCCTGAAAAGTCCTGACTGCAAACCTAATGCAAACACCTTTGCTTACCTTCCAACATGATTATGAGCAGTTTGAAACGTGTTTCATGCCTCTATAGATCAAGACAACAAAGTTGTTATCTCAGTGCATACAATGCTTTGACAATACAAATAGTGTACACTTCAATTTTACACCAAAGTACTTAGTGCAAACCTAATGGAAACACCTTAGGTTAACTTCCCACATGATTCTGAGATGACTGAAAGTTGTTTCATGCCTCTAGACATCAAGACAAAAATGTTGTTATCTGAGTGCATACAATGCTTTGACAATACAAAGAGTATACATTTCAATTTTACACCAAAGTACTTACTGCAAACCTAATGGAAACAGCTTAGGTTAACTTCCCACATGATTCTGAAATGTCTGCAAGTTGTTTCATGCCTCTGTACATAAAGACAAAAAGGTTGATTTCTCAGAGATTAGAGTGCTTTGACATTAAAAGTAATATACATTTGAATTTTACACCAAAGTACTTAGTGCAAACCTAATGGAAACACCTTAGTTCAACTTCCCACATGATTATGAGTAGTTGGAAAGTAGTTTCATGCCTCTGCTCGTCAAGACAAAAAAGTTCTTTTCTCAGTGTATACAATGCTTTGTCAATACAAATAGTATACATTTCAAATTTACACAAAAGTACTTACTGCAAACCTGATGGAAACACCTTAGGTTAACTTCCCACATGGTTCTGAAATGTCTGCAAGTTGTTTCATGCCTCTGTACATAAAGACAAAAAAGTTGATTTCACAGAGAATAGAGTGCTTTGACATGAAAAGTATTATACATTTCAAATGTACACCAAACTACTTACTGCAAACCTAATAAAAACATCTTAGGTTAACTTCCCACATGATTATGAGTAGTTTGAAAGTAGTTTCATGCCTCTGCTCATCAAGACAAAAAAGTTCTTTTCTCAGTGTTTCCAATGCTTTGACAATACAAATAGTATACATTTCAATTTTACACCAAAGAACTTACTGCAAACCTAATGGAAACACCTTAGGTTAACTTCCCACATGATTCTGAGATGACTGAAAGTTGTTTCATGCCTTTAGACATTAAGACAAAAAAGTTGTTATCTGAGTGCATACAATGCTTTGATGTAACAGTAGTATACACTTCAATTGTCCTGAAAAGTCCTGACTGCAAACCTAATGCAAACACCTTTGGTTACCTTCCAACATGATTATCAGCAGTTTGAAAGGTGTTTCATGCCTCTATAGATCAAGACAACAAAGTTGTTATCTCAGTGCATACAATGCTTTGACAATACAAATAGTGTACACTTCAATTTTACACCAAAGTACTTAGTGCAAACCTAATGGAAACACCTTAGGTTAACTTCCCACATGATTCTGAGATGACTGAAAGTTGTTTCATGCCTCTAGACATCAAGAGAAAAATGTTGTTATCTGAGTGCATACAATGCTTTGACAATACAAAGAGTATACATTTCAATTTTACACCAAAGTACTTACTGCAAACCTAATGGAAACAGCTTAGGTTAACTTCCCACATGATTCTGAAATGTCTGCAAGTTGTTTCATGCCTCTGTACATAAAGACAAAAAGGTTGATTTCTCAGAGATTAGAGTGCTTTGACATGAAAAGTATTATACATTTGAAATGTACACCAAACTACTTACTGCAAACCTAATAAAAACATCTTAGGTTAACTTCCCACATGATTATGAGTAGTTTGAAAGTAGTTTCATGCCTCTGCTCATCAAGACAAAAAAGTTCTTTTCTCAGTGCTTCCAAAGCTTTGACAATACAAATAGTATACATTTCAATTTTACACCAAAGTACTTAGTGCAAACCTAATGGAAACACCTTAGGTTAACTTCCCACATGACTCTGAGATGACTGAAATTTGTTTCATGCCTCTAGACATCAAGACAAAAAAGTTGTTATCTCAGTGCATACAATGCTTTGACAATACAAAGAGTATACATTTCAATTTTACACCAAAGTACTTACTGCAAACCTAATGGAAACAGCTTAGGTTAACTTCCCACATGATTCTGAAATGTCTGCAAGTTGTTTCATGCCTCTGTACATAAAGACAAAAAGGTCGATTTCTCAGAGATTAGAGTGCTTTGACATTAAAAGTAATATACATTTGAATTTTACACCAAAGTACTTAGTGCAAACCTAATGGAAACACCTTAGTTCAACTTCCCACATGATTATGAGTAGTTGGAAAGTAGTTTCATGCCTCTGCTCGTCAAGACAAAAAAGTTCTTTTCTCAGTGCTTCCAAAGCTTTGACAATACAAATAGTATACATTTCAATTTTACACCAAAGTACTTAGTGCAAACCTTATGGAAACACATTAGGTTAACTTCCCACATGATTCTGAGATGACTGAAAGTTGTTTCATGCCTCTAGACATGAAGACAAAAAATTGTTATCTCAGTGCATACAATGCTTTGAAAATACAAAGAGTATACATTTCAATTTTACACCAAAGCACTTACTGCAAACCTAATGGAAACAGCTTAGGTTAACTTCCCACATGATTCTGAAATGTCTGCAAGTTGTTTCATGCCTCTGTACATAAAGACAAAAAAGTTGATTTCTCAGAGATTAGAGTGTTTTGACATTAAAAGTATTATACATTTGAATTTTACACTAAAGTACTTAGTGCAAACCTAATGGAAACACCTTAGTTCAACTTCCCACATGACTATGAGTAGTTTGATAGTAGTTTCATGCCTCTGCTGATCAAGACAAAAAAGTTCTTTTCTCAGTGCTTCCAATGCTTTGACAATACAAATAGTATACATTTCAATTTTACACCAAAGTACTTAGTGGAAACCTAATGGAAACACCTTAGGTTAACTTCCCACATGATTCTGAGATGACTGAAAGTTGTTTCATGCCTTTAGACATTAAGACAAAAAAGTTGTTATCTCAGTACATACAATGCTTTGACGTAACAGTAGTATACACTTAAATTGTACTGAAAAGTCCTGACTGCAAACCTAATGGAAACACCTTTGGTTAACTTGCCTCATGATTATGAGCAGTTTGAAAGTTTTTTCATGCCTCTATACATCAAGAAAACAAAGTTGTTCTCTCAGTGCATAAAATGCCTTGTCAATACAAATAGCATACATTTCAATTTTACACCAAAGTACTTAGTGCAAACCTAATATAAAGACCTTAGGTTAACTTCCCACATATTTCTGAGATGACTGAAAGTTATTTCATGC
Organism: Mobula birostris; assembly: GCF_030028105.1. NCBI lineage: Eukaryota > Metazoa > Chordata > Chondrichthyes > Myliobatiformes > Myliobatidae > Mobula > Mobula birostris. Next base: position 62,735 of record NW_027275069.1, read on the forward strand.
CTCTAGACATCAAGACAAAAAAGTTGTTATCTCTGTGCGTACAATGCTTTGAAAATACAAAGAGTATACATTTCAATTTTACACAAAAGTGCTTACTGCAAACCTAATGGAAACACCTTAGATTAACTTCCCTCATGATTCTGAAATGTCTGCAAGTTGTTTCATGCCTCTGTACATAAAGACAAAAAAGTTGATTTCTCAGAGAATAGAGTGCTTTGACATTAAAAGTATTATACAGTTGAATTTTACACCAAAGTACTCAGTGCAAACCTAAACGAAACACTTTAGTTCAACTTCCCACATGATTATGAGTAGTTTGAAAGAAGTTTCATGCCTCTGCTCATCAAGACAAAAAAGTTCTTTTCTCAGTGTTTCCAATGCTTTGACAATACAAATAGTATACATTTCAATTTTACACCAAAGAACTTACTGCAAACCTAATGGAAACACCTTAGGTTAACTTCCCACATGATTCTGAGATGACTGAAAGTTGTTTCATGCCTTTAGACATTAAGACAAAAAAGTTGTTATCTGAGTGCATACAATGCTTTGATGTAACAGTAGTATACACTTCAATTGTCCTGAAAAGTCCTGACTGCAAACCTAATGCAAACACCTTTGCTTACCTTCCAACATGATTATGCGCAGTTTGAAAGGTGTTTCATGCCTCTATAGATCAAGACAACAAAGTTGTTATCTCAGTGCATACAATGCTTTGACAATACAAATAGTGTACACTTCAATTTTACACCAAAGTACTTAGTGCAAACCTAATGGAAACACCTTAGGTTAACTTCCCACATGATTCTGAGATGACTGAAAGTTGTTTCATGCCTCTAGACATCAAGACAAAAATGTTGTTATCTGAGTGCATACAATGCTTTGACAATACAAAGAGTATACATTTCAATTTTACACCAAAGTACTTACTGCAAACCTAATGGAAACACCTTAGTTCAACTTCCCTCATGATTCTGAAATGTCTGCAAGTTGTTTCATGCCTCTGTACATAAAGACAAAAAAGTTGATTTCTCAGAGAATAGAGTGCTTTGACATTAAAAGTATTATACAGTTGAATTTTACACCAAAGTACTCAGTGCAAACCTAAACGAAACACTTTAGTTCAACTTCCCACATGATTATGAGTAGTTTGAAAGAAGTTTCATGCCTCTGCTCATCAAGACAAAAAAGTTCTTTTCTCAGTGTTTCCAATGCTTTGACAATACAAATAGTATACATTTCAATTTTACACCAAAGAACTTACTGCAAACCTAATGGAAACACCTTAGGTTAACTTCCCACATGATTCTGAGATGACTGAAAGTTGTTTCATGCCTTTAGACATTAAGACAAAAAAGTTGTTATCTGAGTGCATACAATGCTTTGATGTAACAGTAGTATACACTTCAATTGTCCTGAAAAGTCCTGACTGCAAACCTAATGCAAACACCTTTGCTTACCTTCCAACATGATTATGAGCAGTTTGAAAGGTGTTTCATGCCTCTATAGATCAAGACAACAAAGTTGTTATCTCAGTGCATACAATGCTTTGACAATACAAATAGTGTACACTTCAATTTTACACCAAAGTACTTAGTGCAAACCTAATGGAAACACCTTAGGTTAACTTCCCACATGATTCTGAGATGACTGAAAGTTGTTTCATGCCTCTAGACATCAAGACAAAAATGTTGTTATCTGAGTGCATACAATGCTTTGACAATACAAAGAGTATACATTACAATTTTACACCAAAGTACTTACTGCAAACCTAATGGAAACACCTTAGTTCAACTTCCCACATGATTATGAGTAGTTGGAAAGTAGTTTCATGCCTCTGCTCGTCAAGACAAAAAAGTTCTTTTCTCAGTGCTTCCAAAGCTTTGACAATACAAATAGTATACATTTCAATTTTACACCAAAGTACTTAGTGCAAACCTAATGGAAACACCTTAGGTTAACTTCCCACATGATTCTGAGATGACTGAAAGTTGTTTCATGCCTCTAGACATGAAGACAAAAAATTGTTATCTCAGTGCATACAATGCTTTGAAAATACAAAGAGTATACATTTCAATTTTACACCAAAGCACTTACTGCAAACCTAATGGAAACAGCTTAGGTTAACTTCCCACATGATTCTGAAATGTCTGCAAGTTGTTTCATGCCTCTGTACATAAAGACAAAAAAGTTGATTTCTCAGAGATTAGAGTGTTTTGACATTAAAAGTATTATACATTTGAATTTTACACCAAAGTACTTAGTGCAAACCTAATGGAAACACCTTAGTTCAACTTCCCACATGACTATGAGTAGTTTGATAGTAGTTTCATGCCTCTGCTAAGAAGACAAAAAAGTTCTTTTCTCAGTGCTTCCAATGCTTTGACAATACAAATAGTATACATTTCAATTTTACACCAAAGTACTTAGTGGAAACCTAATGGAAACACCTTAGGTTAACTTCCCACATGATTCTGAGATGACTGAAAGTTGTTTCATGCCTTTAGACATTAAGACAAAAAAGTTGTTATCTCAGTACATACAATGCTTTGACGTAACAGTAGTATACACTTAAATTGTACTGAAAAGTCCTGACTGCAAACCTAATGGAAACACCTTTGGTTAACTTGCCTCATGATTATGAGCAGTTTGAAAGTTTTTTCATGCCTCTATACATCAAGAAAACAAAGTTGTTCTCTCAGTGCATAAAATGCCTTGTCAATACAAATAGCATACATTTCAATTTTACACCAAAGTACTTAGTGCAAACCTAATATAAAGACCTTAGGTTAACTTCCCACATATTTCTGAGATGACTGAAAGTTGTTTCATGCCTCTAGACATCAAGACAAAAAAGTTGTTATCTCAGTGCGTACAATGCTTTGAAAATACAAAGAGTATACATTTCAATTTTACACAAAAGTGCTTACTGCAAACCTAATGGAAACACCTTAGATTAACTTCCCTCATGATTCTGAAATGTCTGCAAGTTGTTTCATGCCTCTGTACATAAAGACAAAAAAGTTGATTTCTCAGAGAATAGAGTGCTTTGACATTAAAAGTATTATACATTTGAATTTTACACCAAAGTACTCAGTGCAAACCTAAACGAAACACTTTAGTTCAACTTCCCACATGATTATGAGTAGTTTGAAAGTAGTTTCAAGCCTCTGCTCATCAAGACAAAAAAGTTCTTTTCTCAGTGTTTCCAATGCTTTGACAATACAAATAGTATACATTTCAATTTTACACCAAAGAACTTACTGCAAACCTAATGGAAACACCTTAGGTTAACTTCCCACATGATTCTGAGATGACTGAAAGTTGTTTCATGCCTTTAGACATTAAGACAAAAAAGTTGTTATCTGAGTGCATACAATGCTTTGATGTAACAGTAGTATACACTTCAATTGTCCTGAAAAGTCCTGACTGCAAACCTAATGCAAACACCTTTGCTTACCTTCCAACATGATTATGAGCAGTTTGAAAGGTGTTTCATGCCTCTATAGATCAAGACAACAAAGTTGTTATCTCAGTGCATACAATGCTTTGACAATACAAATAGTGTACACTTCAATTTTACACCAAAGTACTTAGTGCAAACCTAATGGAAACACCTTAGGTTAACTTCCCACATGATTCTGAGATGACTGAAAGTTGTTTCAATGCCTCTAGACATCAAGACAAAAATGTTGTTATCTGAGTGCATACAATGCTTTGACAATACAAAGAGTATACATTTCAATTTTACACCAAAAGTACTTACTGCAAACCCTAATGGAAACAGCTTAGGTTAACTTCCCACATGATTCTGAAATGTCTGCAAGTTGTTTCATGCCTCTGTACATAAAGACAAAAAGGTTGATTTCTCAGAGATTAGAGTGCTTTGACATTAAAAGTAATATACATTTGAATTTTACACCAAAGTACTTAGTGCAAACCTAATGGAAACACCTTAGTTCAACTTCCACATGATTATGAGTAGTTGGAAAGTAGTTTCATGCCTCTGCTCGTCAAGACAAAAAAGTTCTTTTCTCAGTGCTTCCAAAGCTTTGACAATACAAATAGTATACATTTCAATTTTACACCAAAGTACTTAGTGCAAACCTAATGGAAACACATTAGGTTAACTTCCCACATGATTCTGAGATGACTGAAAGTTGTTTCATGCCTCTAGACATGAAGACAAAAAAATTGTTATCTCAGTGCATACAATGCTTTGAAAATACAAAGAGTATACATTTCAATTTTACACCAAGGCACTTACTGAAAACCTAATGGAAACACCTTAGGTTAACTTCCCACATGATTCTGAAATGTCTACAAGTTGTTTCATGCCTCTGTACATAAAGAGAAAAAAGTTGATTTCTCTGAGCATAGAGTGCTTTGACATTAAAAGTATTATACATTTTAAATTTACACACCAAACTACTTACTGCAAACCTAATAAAAACATCTTAGGTTAACGTCCACATGATTATGAGTAGTTTGAAAGGTGTTTCATGCCTTCTATGCATCAAGACAGCAAAGTTGTTATCTCAGTGTATACAATGCTTTGTCAATACAAATAGTATACATTTCAAATTTACACAAAAGTACTTACTGCAAACCTGATGGAAACACCTTAGGTTAAGTTCCCACATGGTTCTGAAATGTCTGCAAGTTGTTTCATGCCTCTGTACATAAAGACAAAAAAGTTGATTTCACAGAGAATAGAGTGCTTTGACATGAAAAGTATTATACATTTCAAATGTACACCAAACTACTTACTGCAAACCTAATAAAAAACATCTTAGGTTAACTTCCCACATGATTATGAGTAGTTTGAAAGTAGTTTCATGCCTCTGCTCATCAAGACAAAAAAGTTCTTTTCTCAGTGTTTCCAATGCTTTGACAATACAAATAGTATACATTTCAATTTTACACCAAAGAACTTACTGCAAACCTAATGGAAACACCTTAGGTTAACTTCCCACATGATTCTGAGATGACTGAAAGTTGTTTCATGCCTTTAGACATTAAGACAAAAAAGTTGTTATCTGAGTGCATACAATGCTTTGATGTAACAGTAGTATACACTTCAATTGTCCTGAAAAGTCCTGACTGCAAACCTAATGCAAACACCTTTGCTTACCTTCCAACATGATTATGAGCAGTTTGAAACGTGTTTCATGCCTCTATAGATCAAGACAACAAAGTTGTTATCTCAGTGCATACAATGCTTTGACAATACAAATAGTGTACACTTCAATTTTACACCAAAGTACTTAGTGCAAACCTAATGGAAACACCTTAGGTTAACTTCCCACATGATTCTGAGATGACTGAAAGTTGTTTCATGCCTCTAGACATCAAGACAAAAATGTTGTTATCTGAGTGCATACAATGCTTTGACAATACAAAGAGTATACATTTCAATTTTACACCAAAGTACTTACTGCAAACCTAATGGAAACAGCTTAGGTTAACTTCCCACATGATTCTGAAATGTCTGCAAGTTGTTTCATGCCTCTGTACATAAAGACAAAAAGGTTGATTTCTCAGAGATTAGAGTGCTTTGACATTAAAAGTAATATACATTTGAATTTTACACCAAAGTACTTAGTGCAAACCTAATGGAAACACCTTAGTTCAACTTCCCACATGATTATGAGTAGTTGGAAAGTAGTTTCATGCCTCTGCTCGTCAAGACAAAAAAGTTCTTTTCTCAGTGTATACAATGCTTTGTCAATACAAATAGTATACATTTCAAATTTACACAAAAGTACTTACTGCAAACCTGATGGAAACACCTTAGGTTAACTTCCCACATGGTTCTGAAATGTCTGCAAGTTGTTTCATGCCTCTGTACATAAAGACAAAAAAGTTGATTTCACAGAGAATAGAGTGCTTTGACATGAAAAGTATTATACATTTGAAATGTACACCCAAACTACTTACTGCAAACCTAATAAAAACATCTTAGGTTAACTTCCCACATGATTATGAGTAGTTTGAAAGTAGTTTCATGCCTCTGCTCATCAAGACAAAAAAGTTCTTTTCTCAGTGTTTCCAATGCTTTGACAATACAAATAGTATACATTTCAATTTTACACCAAAGAACTTACTGCAAACCTAATGGAAACACCTTAGGTTAACTTCCCACATGATTCTGAGATGACTGAAAGTTGTTTCATGCCTTTAGACATTAAGACAAAAAAGTTGTTATCTGAGTGCATACAATGCTTTGATGTAACAGTAGTATACACTTCAATTGTCCTGAAAAGTCCTGACTGCAAACCTAATGCAAACACCTTTGGTTACCTTCCAACATGATTATCAGCAGTTTGAAAGGTGTTTCATGCCTCTATAGATCAAGACAACAAAGTTGTTATCTCAGTGCATACAATGCTTTGACAATACAAATAGTGTACACTTCAATTTTACACCAAAGTACTTAGTGCAAACCTAATGGAAACACCTTAGGTTAACTTCCCACATGATTCTGAGATGACTGAAAGTTGTTTCATGCCTCTAGACATCAAGACAAAAATGTTGTTATCTGAGTGCATACAATGCTTTGACAATACAAAGAGTATACATTTCAATTTTACACCAAAGTACTTACTGCAAAACCCTTAATGGAAACAGCTTAGGTTAACTTCCCACATGATTCTGAAATGTCTGCAAGTTGTTTCATGCCTCTGTACATAAAGACAAAAAGGTTGATTTCTCAGAGATTAGAGTGCTTTGACATGAAAAGTATTATACATTTGAAATGTACACCAAACTACTTACTGCAAACCTAATAAAAACATCTTAGGTTAACTTCCCACATGATTATGAGTAGTTTGAAAGTAGTTTCATGCCTCTGCTCATCAAGACAAAAAAAGTTCTTTTCTCAGTGCTTCCAAAGCTTTGACAATACAAATAGTATACATTTCAATTTTACACCAAAGTACTTAGTGCAAACCTAA